>NW_027287316.1:40677548-40860048 GCF_022747635.1 Hetaerina americana
CTTTCTATCGTATAATAAAAAGAAGACATTTCAACTTTTATTGCTCCTAAATATCGCACCTCCTTAACGACATTCCGTCAAAAAGAAGGAAAACATACTCCACCCTATGTGACTAGTCGGTGGGAAAAAAAGACAGTTAGACCCTTGTTTCCTTAACGGCACTGATTCGAAAAATTTCATTAGCGATCTAGTCCTTAAAAACAAGCAATCCGGCCTTGCCTCTCCTACAAAGACGCGAGGGACAACAGATTGTCGTGCTGCTAAGCGCGAGAAATTAAATTAGCCACACGAACGTGGAGAGAAACGGTAGAGAGACAGAGAGAGAGAGAGAGAGAGAGAGGGATAGAAGAAAAGAAAGCTTGACCCTCTTAACCTTGTTTCTTTTATATCTTTCGGCTGTATTTTTTTCACGCGACACGAGTCGAGAGAGGAAAGAAAGGACCAAAAAATATCGCTTCGAATCCTCTCCCCCTTCCCCGCACCCTTCAAGACGACAATCCTCTCCACGAAACATCTCGTCACCCAAGACACGGACGCCTCCCGCCCTCCCCATCTCTCCCAGCGCGATGCCAGCCGAGGATGCCGCTGGCATGGGACGAACACGGAGACCACAACCACTGACGCCACCGCTCCGAGAACGCGATCATGCCTCAATTAGCCCTGCCAAGCCTCTTTCAACCCACTGTCCCGTTGTTCTTTTAACCCGGTTGCTTGCACGCGGGATTAAACGGGAATATATATATATATATATATATATATGGCAATTGGATATCGGAGACTGATACAAACGAGAGATTTGGGCAAACGGGGAAGGGGTAGGGAATGTTGGACGAGATGAAGGGAGGAAGGAAGTGCTCGTATGATTAATTGAAAAGGGACTTACTGTAGTGTCTGTGTCCATATCAGTTTGGGTTTTTTGTTGGGATAGGCATTTTAATGTATTGTTGTAAAATTTCATAGGCTGTTTCCATCCAAAACCTACCTTAACCGGTAGAAGGCCCGTTGTTTATGTTATAGATAGAGGGAAAAGGTATGGAAACATACTAAGGACGAACACAAGGTTGATTATGAACATCTTTTGATCGTTCTTTGTTTCCATACCTTTTCCTTATGCCTATATCCGCAAGTGTTTTGAATATATATATATATATATATATATATATATATATATATATATATATATATATATATATATATATATATATATATTAGTGTATATGTACGTATGCTCGTATACACACAGATACATCATAAACATGCACCTTTGCAGACAACTTCGAGCAGTAACAACACATATTACATATTAAAAACACTACTCAAACTTATGCACAGATAAAAAGGATACTCCTGTATTTTTTTCATTTCTACGATTATGCCTTCCTCGTTAAACGAATCTTTGGATGAAGGTGCCGCGAAAACTACAAATAATAAACTCATAAATATCTTGAAATATTTACATTTCAATATTTATTGTGAGTGTCCTTTTTTATTTGAGTCAATGTTTTAAAAGTGTCCATAATATGCATTGAATGTTGTCTCGGCTCGAATTTTCCGTCTGGAGTGTACAAACACATCTACAAACACTACTGTCTCTATCTCTATAGCATTCTATTCTCTGGCGTACTAAAATTGCCGGAACTTAAAAAGCTTGATAGCTTCAAGAAAACTTCTCCAGCATCAATAGCGATCGTCAGTTCTAAGATTGGTTTTATACAGTTACCCCATTCGATTCTTCTTTAATTTAACAAATCTTTATCCTAATTATCTGTGTATTAACTTTTATTCATTACTTAATATTGATTTTTCACTGGATTACTATTTCCAGTCGGTATTTTTTTGATGGCCCAACTCCAGTGCACGTGCACGTATCCATTAAGCCGTAAGATTTCCAATCACCATAAATGACCATCAATTGCAAGATTGATCAGGCAATCAGACATTGCGATTCCGTGTCGTAATTAAGTTCACCACTATTTTTGTTCACCCTCGATATATCAAACGGGAGGCTTGGTGACTGCAATCAGTTATGAGAAGACTGGTACAAATTTGTTCAACACCATCATCAACGGTCGTCAATCCACAGATTGGTTTGACCTCAGTCAATCCTTCTTTCGGATAATCCTTTCATGCCAACATATTTTCTCTCTTAATGCTGTCATTATTTGTTTCAAATAATTAAGCCGGGTTGTACCCCCGTGTTTCTCCATGTCTACTTTTCTCTCAACGGATGTCCTTATTAAGCCATCCCTTCTCCAAATGTGTTCTTTAAGGCTATCCCTTCCTAAATTTCAGAGTTTTTGCTACACATCATCCTCCTACCACTCTTAGTAAAATCCTTTTTTTCGCTAGTTACAGCTCTAGGTAAAAATGAAATGTTGCATTAACAAATATCATTAGAAAGCGAATGTAAACACGAAAATGGAGAAAAGAATTCGGCATATGTTTCGGAACAACTTCCATACCATTCCATAACTTAAGTTTAGCGTTTCACCTTGTCTCCTTAATTTAGTGTAAGCTTGGTGAATAAAACAGCATGAATTTTGTGGGTGTTGGGTAAAACGGCGGGTCCACATGCACTGCGTGAAATGGCGCGGCATTAAATTTAGATGCATCAACTGGTAATGAGCACAAATAAAAGGAATTAATTAATTAAAAATTGGCAATTTTATAACAAATATAAATATATACATGAATACATATAAAATATAATACATGATAATAAATATATTTTTTGTAAAAAAAAATGCAAATTTTTAATTTATCATGATATTCCATCATATCACACCTGAAACGTCTCTTTTTATTTTATGAATACGAGGAAATTTTCCAGTGGAAACAATCATCCACCTAGACCAGGATTCGAACCTGGAACAATCGATTTCCAACCGAGACCTTCAACCAATTAAGCTAACGAGGTGTCCACCAATAGAGGTCAATCTCACAAAGGCAAATGTTACAGTTCTTTAATTTGAGCTAACGACATCTCCATGTCGCATTCATTAAATAATTTTGCATTAAGGTATGCACATAATGTCGAAATAATAACAAAGAACTAATAAAATATGTTTCATCCCGAGCATAAGCACCTTCCCTGTTTTTCGACAATCTCCAATTTCAGTGAAATAAGCTATAATTCACGCACATACATTCATGAACACGTGAGTTTATGAAATTGGTAGGTGGTCTAGGTCTAAGTGACGCATCATTATCCTCAGGGGCTAAAGCCATTATCAACGATCGATTTAAAATCTTTGGAGTACCATAGGAGTTAATAATATTAAAATTCATAGGCAATTTTGGAAGTAGGGCAGTCTTGAATGACTGCCAAAGCACGAAGACGATTATTAATACGGGCTTATTAGGGTCGGCTACTCTCTCCATACACCAAAAAATAAGTGCTCAAAGGTTCAGAACTTCCTATCCGAACCCCTTTGACTAATTACTAAACCGCTCAAAAATAGGGGAAAGAGTAATTATCGTAAAAATTGACCAACCTAAGTTTAGTGGGGTCACGGAATGATGCAGATAACATACACAAAGTTTCCCAAACCCGGGAATTGAGCCACGGTTTATTAGATGGAGTACATTTTCAATTCTCTTTTCTACCTTACGGGGATCGGCATGGTGTGGTGGCTGATGTGCTGGCTTCCTGCCCAGAGGGCCTGCATGCATATCCGGGAGACAGCAAATTTTTTCAGTGGTATCCCGATCCCTGCTTGAGGAGTTTAGTGGGGAGCACATAAGTGACGCCGTCCGTTAGATAGGACGTCAAACTGTGGACTCCTTGGCGTCTTTCGTTAAAAGTAGGCGAATCCCGACGCTGGGTTTCTCTCCACCCTTCCTCCTTTCCCATCCATCTCTAATGGCGCGAATGACCTCAGCTGTCGACCGCCTCCCTTAAAAGCTACTGCCACTACTTTTCTACCTTACTTCGCTAAAATCAATATAAACACTCTTTGGTGTGCTCAAAAGGAACACAGTTTACATGCTTCGAAGTATGGTGTAGTTTTAATATGTGTACATGTAAACTTAGTAGGACAAGTCGGCAATCAACCCGAAGGTTGGTTTGATTAGTGAGGGTATAGCTCACCTAACTAGTAGTAAATAAGCCTACGGGTTGTGAACTTCACACATCATGACGGTGGATAGGGTTGGGCAGTTATTACGTACAGTTTCTCAAGAGGATTCGGAGCAAATAAAATGAAACTTCATGATTAAAGTTGAAGGGTCCAGAGTAGTTGCAAGTTTTACTCACAACGCTGCAACTAAACATGATATCTCACAATTTCAGGCGTAACATGGTGGAAATACTTCATGATGAAAGAAGACACTGCTTTTTCACATGGAATGTTTTTATTACGACCGAAGTCTCGTCGTAACATCTTTAGGTTCCACCTGAAGATATTACGTTGTAACGAAGCCTAGGTCGTATTAAAAACATTCTATGTGGGAAAGCAAAGTGCCTTACTTCACCTTTATAGCTCGTATATGGGTAGAAAAATGAGAATATCTGCACTTGTATAAGTTTCTTAAAGAATCCATTGCTGATAATACCACTATCATGCTTTTTTTTAAATTTTTCATTCATTAGAAAGGTTACCGTGGGGATTAAATTGCTAGTTAGGAGCGAACCGCTGATTTAAGGCACTAAATTGAGCATTCATATATTACCTTTAGGAGGTCTATTCATGCACTTAGACTTATTTTTATTTATGGTTGAACCAGGGGACAACTTTGAATTTATTTTTTGTTCAATGATTTCAATTTCTGCATGAAGTAAGTTAAGGTTTCGTACACATTAAACCACGCTTGTATGCCGGGGCTAGACGACACGGAAGCATGTTCTTCCATATTCAGTATTTTTTTCCTATAATCTATTAGATATTACTTCGTAAGTTTTCGCATTTTTCAGCCTCTCCTCCCATCTGCTCGACTGAGAACGAGACGGCGAAGTTTTCCCACTCACGAAAATTTATTACGCATATAATTTATACAAACACAAACATTTATACTACCAACGAGGAGATTTTCATGTTTTTTTCTTCTTTTTTAGTCTCCGCGGGTCCTTTCTCCTCCGACCGCTTACGCTCGCGAAGAGTGCCGGCGATAAGTGGGGAGAAGGCGGCGTTGAAAAGGCCCCCCCCTATATAAAAAATAAAATAAAACCCAAACCCCACCCCGCCACCCCAACCCCTCTCCGCTCTGCCCCCTCACCTCGCGCCTTGCGAATGGCCAACGTGAGCGCCCTATTCCGTGACACGCGCTCCCCTTCCCACGCACGGAGGAAAAAAAACTTTAAAAGGCCGACGACGTCCCCTTCCTCCCACTCCGCCTCCCACAGCCAACTTGCCCGCCACTTCGCCCCTCTCCAGAGTCCGGGCGGAGGACAGCTGGAATTGGACGCCGCGCACTCCTCTCCCGACAAATGACTCGACGGGCGCGCGACGGGGAGCAACACGACCGGCGCTAGACGCGTTCGCAATCACGAACGGATAAACCCATTGCGCAATGAGTGATTAAACGCGAATTCCCGTCTTTTGTCTTGTTAATTTTGTTACTTTTCAAACCCGACCCTATGCGCCCAGACTCGTCCGATTCTCTATTTGTACTCACACCGATCCATGCGTCTATCGATCTCCCATCTGCGTTGAATTTGAAACCGGGCGGACGTCGGAACTCTCAATGATTACACGGAATGAGGGTTTGTACTCATTTTTCTTAATGCAACCCGTCGATGCTCACGATCACCACATACCAATGAGCGACGTCGATCGGAAGAGATGATCTTGAAGCCCGAAATGGCCGAATGAATGATGAAATGATGGTAATGCGATGGCGTTATCGGCCGTCCGAAAAGTCAATAAGATAAAAAGATCCCACACAATTACATGGGTTAAAAAAAAGTAAATTATGTGAGCACGATATTTTAACTTGCACGAAACATTTCGGATTGATTGACGGTGTACCCGGTTGAAGATATGTTTTCGATTAATGACCAACGATAAAAATCCTTTACTTGAACTTTATTAATTACCGTCATTTATTCACGATTTTACATCATCTTTGGTTAGCCTCTTTTTCAAGGCCTCTGAGTATGATCTACAACCATCGGAGACAATGGTTCAATACACTAGGTCTAAGTAATTTAAAAATTTGGTAAATCGCCGAAAAATATTTTCTATTTCCCAAAATAATTCTATGCCCCATTAAACGGAATATTTCGTCCATATCTAAGTCGCGATTAATTAAATCCAAACAGTGGTGAAATTGAACTTTTTGTCTTTTTTTGCCGTTCCAATACATCATACTAAAGCGCTTGGAATTTGACGAGATATTCTGGAAGTCGAAAACAGTCATCGATCGGATAAGGATATCCTATCAATAAATTTCATTCTCATCAAAAAGGCATAAAAAATCATGAGGTATGAGTGGCACACTCTGTACAGCTCTGTAATAGAGCTTATACCAATTTAATCATTTAGAGGTTAAATAATGTCTGCCAAAATATTTTCTCACCATCGACATGAAAACATGAAACCTGTCTGGGGTTTTCAAAGAAGAAAAAAATCCACTTGATTTTTTTAAGACGTACTTTCGAAAGTTTATGCGTTGGGGAACACCATAAAATTGCTATACTAAATTTCAGGAGCGATGAGAACATTCGACGCCAAATGGTAAAACGGTATGAAAATACCGGTAATACGTTATGTATATATGTACTTCTTCATTTGAATGTTACCATAAAAATAAAAAAACGTGATGTTTGGGTAAAATGATATCTGAATGTTAAGTGGGAAACGACCATGAAGATAACTGAAATAGTTTTACCATTTGGCGAAGAATATCGTGATTAATATCTGTGCATCTAAGAAGCATGAAACGTATGAAATAGCATAGCAAAATTATAAACCGAGTAAAGTCAAGTTAAAAAAAAGTAGGGAAAAGTGTAGAGCAGGGGGAACATTTTAGCCTCATTGAAAGTGTTTTACTACTCGGAAATTTTGTCTATGAAGCGAGATGATAGGCGTAGATTGGAGGTTTTTGACATATGGGTGCGCAGAAGGATGGGAACAGTAGAATCGACTGAAAGTAAAACAATTGGAGAGGTATAGGACGTGGCGGGGGAGGAGAGAAAAATCTTGGAAGATGTCAAACGGTGACAGGAAAAGTAAAAGTAGATGCAGAGATTTAGATTGGCGATGGGATGCTAAACACCGTGATGGGGTACACGGTAAAAAAGCTGAGTATAGCGAGAAAAAAGATTGGCAAGAATGTATTCGAAATTGGAGTATGGTCTGTTGCAATGTGAATTGTCAAGTTTCGTAATTCTAGGCGATACTTAAAAATGTATGCGTTCATTCCACATCTATCTATCAGATAACTTAATTGGTAGAAAACAAAAAATTATCACGACAACTTCGAAAACGATGGATTAAAAATTAATAAAGTAACACACAAATATGCAAAGGAAAATTGATATTATTTAACGAATGTTATTAAATTCGTCAAAACGTAACAAATAATTCAAAACAAACCAATTTCCTCTTAGACATGATCAAATTTATTCAAATACCAAACGATCCCAATATTCTTTAAGAGGTACAAACTCAAATCGGAAACAGTGCAAACAAATGCATGGTCCTTGGCTGGATGGCGATAGGTAAACGACGACCTTAATGCAGATGTGATATTTTCACGTCTCTGAACAGGCGATCAGTTCGCCCGGCTCCTCGATCGATCTTCTCGTTCAATTGAATGCGAGACCAGATGTTCCCCGTTCCACACAGTATGAAGACATTTCCTACGACGCAATCACTGAAGTTCTTTCCCACGTGCCTCACAAATTCCTCCTCATTCCCTAAACCCATTGGGTTTCAAGTGGGCGCAAAGCAGGAGAAAGAGTTCTGGTCTGGTTAAAGTCTGGGCGGATGGAAGTGCGTGTGACACCTCCGAGGGAATACCCCAGTTGACACCCTTCGCTTCGAATGACTGAAGTTATTCTGCCGCAAGAAAGCTTGAAGATTTACAAATAAAAATTCAACGCGATGAAACAACTGGTACACGAATCGAATTGTTTTTGTCACATATGTTGGAATAGTTCGACCCTGGATAGCATCTAAATCAATGGAAAACTTAACACACATAAAATAAATTGAAACCCGTAAAGGCTTGCATTGCCAACGACAATTTCATTTGGATGGAATGATCAATTTCAATTTGGGGATAGAATCCTTAAGTACAGAATTAAACAAAAAAGCTTCATGCAGACTGTATATTATTATACGTATATTATCATAATTTATGCACCTAAAAAACACAAACCAAATCTCTCCTAATGGACTACAACCTTGACGTGGTGGAAGTGTTTGTGCGTTCCGATGACCCCTAGAGCTGTGCTGGCGGGAGTAATGATAATTGCTCCGGTTAGGGTCACCCATGCCAGATAGGTCGAAGGTTAGGAGCCAGACGAAAGGTAGTCCACGCAGCGTCTGTTCCTCAGTGAGGTGGCTGCAAAGGCGTCTGACCCGAGTGGGGCGGTCATTGAGTGATGGTGTCACGTTGAAAACACTATTGAGGAAGGCAACGGAAAGCGACCTCAATAATTATTCCCACGAAACAACGATGTGCTTAAATCTAAGTTAGAGTCCTGGAAATAAAGAGAAACGAGCCAATAGGATGTGTGTAGTGCCCCGGGAGAAGCGAGGCTTCCAGGTCGTCATCTCATGAAATCTTCGTGGGGAAAAATCGACGGCAGCAACAAAGAGGACAAAGTAGTAAAATGTTCCAGATAAAATTAGGGAATGTGAGGAGGATGCTGAGGAGAAGGTTATTGGCAAATATTAAACGGATGATGGAGTGAGGAAATATAGATATTTTAGTGGTGTGTAAGGTGAGATGGAAACACAGCGGGAATTATTAGAGCGTTAATTATAGGGTGATATACAATGTTTGAGAAGAAACTCACTGAGCTGAGGCAATAATATAGACCAAAAAGGCATGAAGATGCGTATTAAACGTGAAGCGAGCGAGTGATGGGACATAATTAGCAGAAGTAAAAGTTGAACAAATGAAATTTACTCAAGGTTCAGGTCTACTTGCCAGCAAGCAATCATGGGAAGGAAGGCATCGACAGGATTTAGGATCAATTAGAGGCAATAATTGCGGGTGTTCCACGAAGGAAGCATTTAATAATTATGGGGTATCGGAACAGGATGGAGGGCTAGGGGAGAGATGGTATTGAGTTAAGGAACTACAAATACATACATAAATACATACACACACACACACACACACACATATATATATATATATATATATATATATATATAACATGTAAATGTGGGTCGCGGTAGTCCAAGGGGTAGAGCGTTGGACTGTTGACCGGAGGGTCCCGGCTTCAATTCCCGGCAAGGCACTCTGAGCACCTGCAGCTCCACCCAAGCTATGTGATTTGTGATCTTCCTGGGGGAACCATAACCGGCACAGGGAACTGGCACGGCACTGCCCCCCCCTACTCTGATGTGTGAATTTCAAACGCCGTCGGGCTTAGTACTGGGTCTACCATCACCTACCAAACCGACCTTTGGGTTGATTACTGTGTTTATGGTTTTTTTATTTATGCAAACATGCATTTTTTATATAATATACACCAAGATAGCGCTATCAAACAAGAACAAAACCACTGAAACACAAAAAAACACATATACTACCTTGATCAAAAAGTTCCCGGAATAACCACCGTGTGGCGCTCCCATCGTTCCGATTAGAGTTCTGTTTTTTTTGTTAAATTGGTACATCTGTTGTTGATATTCCCTTTAAATCTTAGTGTCATAACTTGACATTTGCAAAAGTTACGTAGCCAAGAGTACATCTATCTCTGTGTGTGTTGGCGATTTTTTACAATTGCAGAAATGGATTTAAATTTGCAACAACGAACTTGTATTAAATTTTGCGTAAAAAACGGATTTAGTGGCGCACGGACGTTGGAAATGTTGGAAAAGTGTTTCGGCACGATTCTCTAAAAAAACGGTCGTTTACCAGTGGCACGAGCGGTCGTGAGTCAATCGAAGATGATGAACGCAGTGGCAGACCATCGACATCGAAAGTCGGTGAAAAAATTGATAAAGTAAAAGAAATGTTGGTCAATAACCGCAAATTAACCATCAGAGAAATAGCGGAGGACTTGAACATTGCCTATGGATCCGCCCAAGACATTGTGGTTAATGATTTGGGTTTCCATCGTGTAGCAGCAAAGTTGGTGCCAAAAGACCTCAATTTCATGCAAAAAAGAGACCGTGTTGACGTCGCAAAAAACATGATTTGCGAGGCTGAATCCGATCCCACATTCATCAAAAGGATCATTACTGGAGACGAGACGTGGGTTTATGAGTACGACACGCAATCCAGACATCAGGCAAGTGAATGGCGTTCACCAAATGAGCCGAGACCAAAAAAACCACGTCGTTTTCAGTCAAAAAAGAAGGCAATGCTGACGGTTTTCATGGATTGCAACGGTGTAGTGCATCATGAATTTTTGCCAGAAGGCCAGACAGTAAACAAAGAGTATTATTTGGGCGTTATGAGACGTTTGCGTGAAGCAATTCGCCGAAAGAGACCAGAAATGTGGGCAGAAAACTCG
Organism: Hetaerina americana; assembly: GCF_022747635.1. Taxonomy (NCBI): domain Eukaryota; kingdom Metazoa; phylum Arthropoda; class Insecta; order Odonata; family Calopterygidae; genus Hetaerina; species Hetaerina americana. The sequence goes on from NW_027287316.1 coordinate 40,688,188, forward strand.
TGGATTTTGCACCATGATAACGCACCGTCGCACAGTGCTATCATTATTCGTAATTTTTTGACGAAAAATGCAACAAATACCATCCAACAGCCACCGAATTCACCTGATTTGGCTCCCTGTGACTTCTTTCTGTTCAATCGAGTTAAAAAACCATTACGGGGAACGCGTTTTAGCAGCCGAGAGGAAGTAATGGAAAAATCGCAGGAAGCACTGATGGACATACCGAAAACCGAATATAAAAAATGTTTCGAGGATTGGATCAAGCGCTGGCATAAGTGTGTTGCAGTCGATGGGGATTACTTTGAAGAAGACAATATAGATTTAGATGAATAAACTTGTATTTTTAATTTTCTGAATAAATTCCGGGAAATTTTTGATCAAGGTAGTATTCCGAATTTTCGGTGGTGATAACCACTTTTCCCGAGGGAGAGAAGGATATTCCTTCTCTCCCTTGAGAAAGGGGGTAATCGCCACCGAAAATTCGGAATGTGTGTTTTTTATGCTTGGTTTTGTTTTTGTTTGCTATAACTATTTTGGTATACATAATTATCCACATCCGTTAGACATTCACATAAGTTATATATATATATATATATATATATATATATATATATATATAAAACTTATGCGAATATATATATATATATTTCTTCCGATGAAGACGGAGCTTATTTCCGTCTAAATTATTAAAAAAAAACGTGTGTGTTCTTTTTATGTGTTTTTATATTGTTAGTTTCTGCCCAAGTTATATATATATATATATATATATATATATATATATATATATATATATATATATATAATTCCAACGAGAAGGTGTTGACCAACAAAAATATAGAAAAACTGTGTTTTTATATTGTTAGTTTCTGCCCAAGTTATATATATATATATATACATATATATATATATATATATATATATATATATATATATATATATATATAATTCCAACGAGAAGGTGTTGACCAACAAAAATATAGAAAAACAGAAGAAAGGACATAAACGTATTTCGAATACACACGCTCATGAATTCCACACACAATTCTATGTGCGTGCGTAAACTGGTGCAAAGCTAATAAGCGCATGGAAACTAAACGTAGCGCGTACAGTAGTCTTTGAATTTTCGGCAACTGCATGGACATCGCCTTCAGAACGAAGAGAAGGAACGATTAAAAATGAGTGGCGTAGGACAAGATCGGGAAAATATAATTATGGGTAGGGAGAAGAACTAACGGGTTATGCACACATACGTATACACATGCAAACAAGTACGCGGCTGTAAACAAATGCACAAAGATGTCGATGAGTTTCAACTTTGTCCACACAATCTAATTTTTTTAAATAAGCACAATTACAAATGTACACGCATTCATATAAAAATGAACACTGGTGTCAATTTCCCTTCCGTCAATGACTTCCCAACAACACCAAGGAATGAACTTGACCACTAATTTCAATTTTGCCCCCCCCCTCCCGATGTGTTTTGACTTCCCTAAGACATTTCTAACGGCAAGCAAATTATAATGTTCAAATGTTATTTCCACGCGAAAAAATACTTACCCAAAATAGATAAAATTGTATTACCACTCCATTGAGAGTGGAAGACAAAATTAAGCAAATCTGTTAAACGGAGAAGCAAATTTGCTAAGCCTAATGAAGCTCTAATGGAATTCGGTTTTGCATTTTTGATCACACCGCATTGTCCTGCCTCGGAATATCGTTTTGGGTAACAATGGAGGAGGCCTAAAGGAGAGCCTCTCTGTCTCAATGGAGGGAACGAGGGTGGTGGCAGTGAATTAAACACGATACAAAGAGCTCCACTCACCCTTTGGGGTATTCACAAAAGCCAGACTATCAAAAAGGCGCTAAGGAACGTGGCCTCGCACACCACCACGCAAATTCATTTCCACCAAACTTTCAATAAGTTTTAAACTGATAAAATGCAACGCACATTGCAGATTCACTTAAGTCATTACCCATTTTATTTTGTCATCCAGTGCCTCGTAATTTACTTACGGCTGTCCGACCATTGCATCTTCCACGTAAAGTTCTGCTGATGAAAGGAGAACAAAATATACATACATATATTTATATATATATATATATATATATATATATATATATATATATAAATGTACATCTAAACCGACGGAATACCAAACTAGCCGCCACAATGGCGCGTAGGAGACCAGCTTTTTATGTATGAAATTTCACTGAGGTACACGTAAAAATATAATTTTTATGCGTAACGAATGTACACCTTACACTCAAACACACCAATCTACATCATGTAATAATGGCTGCATTCAGGTAAACTTTTGTTTTTTTTTTAATTTGAGAAGTAGAAGTGGTCTCAACTTATTTTGGCAAGGTTTTTTATCGTAACGGATAAAAACGAGTACTTGAATCTATCGGTGACGATGTACATATCTCCTATTTTATCCCGGTGTTCCGATCTGTCAATGCAAAGCGCGGCTGAAGAAATTCCCTCAACGCATGCAAACTCGGTAGTTCTTCTAACTTTCTTCTAACCTCAGTCTTTTCTGCACTCTCCGTAAATCAAGGGCTCCTAAACCAAAGTCCTCAAGTATACCGGAAGCGCTTACTCGTAGCAATAATTTATAAATCTGGTGATTATCTCGGAAACATTTACAAATCCTTAATTGACGTCTTCCCCCAGAGATCCGCAAATACTTGTCGCGTATTTCACATGGGGCCGAACTAAAGTTTTTCTAACTTATTTTTCTCTCTCAATACATTTTCCTACAAACCCCCTTATGAAACAGTTTAGTGTTAAAGATCCAACAGCATATTGTTCTAATGCGTGTATTCAAGTCCTACTGGGTGTTAAAGTTTTTTAAGCCACTTTTTCCTGTCGCCAAAAAGCAAATGCATCATGCCCCCGATGAAACCTTGTATACTATTTTTCCCGTGAACATTCAATATTTACAGTGGCCGCCTCAAAGTTAATGCTCCCGCGGGGACAATTGTATTCTACAACGCTCCTTCCACACGTCCACGGTTTTAACATCCAACAGCCGGATCACTTATGTTCCACAGGTTTTTATTTATTAACGGCACCCTTTTTCATATCGAACTTCTATAATTTCCCAATGCGGCACTTCTCAGTGTCCCCCTGAGAAGACAACGTAAAGTGTTTTAAGACACGACGCCATCCAGATCCGGGGAGAACAATTTCTCTTTCCCTTGAAGGTTTTCCGCAGCAATTGAATGTTGTAACTTTTCTCAAGATGTCCTGCCGCATAGTACGCATTATTCAAGTTTAAACGTTTCGTTTTCCTGCGGAGAATATCGCCAAACATCCGACCACCTAATTAAAATAGGGAAGATGACTACGGTCTCCTGAAGAGATTTTTTTCAGTTTAGCACAAAACTTGGTAATCGCGTAACGTTTCGCGATCGTCGATTCCATTTTGTTCGTGACACGGTCGGCATGCAGAGGTTTACAATAACTGACGTCCTGCCGCATCCACGGCTTGGAGAGCACTGAGACCGGTTTCGCGGCAAAGCTTAGCGTCTCCCCACACCTACTCCAAGTAGTTTACTCCCACTCCAATCAATAGGAGCGGCGCGGAAAATTCGATTGCATTAATTTCGGAACGCACCCAGTATCATCAAACCCCCTGCATAGAAACGTCACAATCATCCAAAATCATCCATGAGCAAAAATGGGTCGCGTGATATTTTGGTCGTTGAAGCGAGACACATGCAAGGGCAACAATTAGAACGACCTCCTCAATTAGCTCACAACAATATTCTTATTGAACGTTGATTCATGGAAAATTCAGAACGCAGAGCAGGAAATTCCGAAAATATTTCATATTTAGAAACATTCGTATTTTTTCTATCGTTAAGGCCTTTAAGCTTTTAAGTTGATTGCCCCCTTTGTCATCTTATTAGTCGACGTATGCGCGTCTACGTGCCTAACATGAATTGAAGTTGATTTATCTTTTATTGTTTTTCTCAAAAAGTTTTCTCATTCTTGAAAAGGACATGCGTCACATTCATATCAATAGTATCAGGATGCTAGAGATTTCTCAATCAGCCCCATGCGTCATAGAGAAGGAGGAAACTGATACAGCTATGGTCATTTTGACATTCGCCTTGAAATACGCTCTGCAAATAATTATCAATAGTAAAATATTTCAAAATTTATGCTCGAGCCTTATTTGTTCTTAGTCCCCACAAATGAGGAATTGTTTTAACTCCATAAGAAATCTTTCTGTGATAAAGCAATCAATTGAGTCACATGTATTCATATGTACAAGCTCTCAAATTAACGTATATCACATCCCGACGATATAAAAAATATGGCGCATACTTATAGCAGCAGAAAAGGTCTAAACTTGGTCATATCGGCAAAAATAGCTAATTTTCCCATATTAAGCGGGTTCGTCAACTGAAAATAAAATTGCCTATATTTCTAATTATTTCCCTGTAATATAATATTTTTTAAGTATCAGTACACTGAATCAATTTCCTCGACGTCATAGCCAGTAGCACACATAATTCACCACCCATTCCTGTTATCAAGTACAATCATCATATTGTAAATGCGTGACTAGGTTCACACTACCTGGAAAACTTTTGACAATAGAATATTGAAAGACTTTTCCAGAAAAAAAACGCGAAGAACTGTTAAATAAATGCATAATATTTCAACTTAAATTTTTATTTTATTTTACATTATTTATTTTAGGCATAAATAAAATCCTAATAAAGTTCTTGTTAATACTCCATAGGGTAAAACTACAGAGAAACATATCGAGGATTAAAAACCACCGTCGATTCGTCACATCGACGACATATTTCGGAATGTTAATGAAAACACATCCCAAAATGTTTTAATTTCCAGCATCCAATATCCACTAAATTTTGTCAAAATATTTATACCAACACGTTTTTAAAGATATATAATGAGCATAGATACTGAAAAGAGAAATTTACAATGCCTTTACCAGCTCGATCACAACCACTACCGTAAGCTATCTACCCCCTATAAAATCAGTGCGCCAGATGAAGGGGTTAGAATTAACGCAAGCCAAACAAAAATGAGGTTTTCGAGAGGGAGGAAAGCTAAGTTAAAAGTTAAAATAAGAGGGCAACTACTACAACAGGTGGAACAGTTTACCTGTCATAGCAGTGTTTTGGACTAAGGTGGTCAAACTAGTAAGGACATGAGAAAGACAACTGCATCAGGTAAAAGAAGTAAAAAGCGTTTTGCAGCACGTAAAATGGTGTTTCACAAGGAGGTGGAAGTTGATGACAGAGACGCTGAGTAAGAAGGATGTCCAGCAAATACTCGTTTATTATGATATGGAGGGTGTTTTTTTTCTGCTCAGATACATGGTCTTGGCGGGGATCGGGATGAAGCGGAGGCTAACGTACAGGTTTCCCACCGAGAAGGCCCGGGTTCAAATCCTGGAGGCAAAAAATATTTTACAGTGGTATCACGGTCCCTACTTGAGGTGCTTTGTGGAGAGCACTTGAGAATGAGTACGACGTCCGTCGGATGGGACGTTAAACTGCCGTTAAACCCCTTGGCGCCTTTCGACAAGAGTAGGCTAATGCCGACGCCGGGTTTCTCTCCACCCTTTCTTTCCCATCCATCCCTAACGGCGCAAATGACCTTAGCTGTCGGTCGCCTCCCCTAAAATACTAACTATGGTCCTGGCATGAAGATAGGTCTATACTGCAGGGTTTGAAATGTGGCTATTGAGAAGGATAGAAAAGGTATTCTACTAATGATAGCTCCAATCTGTCCGCCGTGGGTATCTGAATATTTGTCTCATCTATGTTTCACCGAAGGTAACGTGCTATTTTTATCCTGATGATGAAAGGCAAACTCTGACTATGCCATTTAACCATCTCATTCTGCTTTGGAGAGATCTATAAAATCCAAATGAGAGTCTTACATTTATTTTAAAATGAGAGGAACATGCTCACTCTGCTTGCAATAGTTGAGTAATGAATTGGTGAGCAAAAGAGGGAGGGTCACCCTGAATTAAAATTTGTGGTCACAAAAGCACTGGTGACCACCCGCTGACTGAACGAGAGCGTGATTAGGGACGCGATGCCAATACAACCGAAGAGTTACCAAATTTATGGGACTCACGAGGGCAATGAAATGCTTTTTATCACGTGGATTTAAAGAAAAACGCAAATCCCTTATTAACGATCGCATTTCGTCTCTCGTGTGGATGTGTTATGCATGGAAAAATTCGTTAAAAGAATGCAGTCACCTTAATAACGTGATACGATACCGGGAAGGGTCATGATATAAGAAACGAGAGCGTCCATAAAAACGAGCAGTAATAAAAGGTTCGCGTGAATTCTTCCCGAAAAGTCAAATACTGGATGCATATATTACCACGTAACGCACAACGCGTACGGCAATTGGGTAGTAAACTTTCATAATCGTAAAAGTAAATACTCGTAAAAATCGTCCCTCGGATATTGGTGAAACAGGAAGTCATGAGAAATTCTCTTTAATCCCAAGGATGGTAATGACTTTCAGTACATTAAGTAGTTAAGCTCCGAATGCAAAATCTATCCAGAAAAATGGGTTCCTTTAATGCATGCGCATTTATTTAATGTTTACTGAAGCCTTTACGTATAGTGCGAAAGATTTATTAACTCGGTTGCAACGCAAAACCCACGTCTTTTAAAGGGCTTCCTTTATGCACACAAGTGGATTTGAGGGTTAGCTGGGGATTTTATAAAACAAACCAAAGCGAAGTTCAAATTTATAACGTGGAATGGAAGAATGCAGAATCAAGAGCATGAATTCTAAAGAGAAATAGATTAGAATTAATGGACACCTAGGTGAAGGTAAAATACCTTATTGAATTCAGCATGACTGCCTCACGTTAACACGCTTTGACGTTAACAATAAATTGAACTAAAGGTTACAGAAATTATGCTCGGCAGTACTCCTAAGTGGTTCATTTTCGCTAAGTAAGCAAGTAAGATGTGACTCCTTTCATCAAAAACAATAGAGGACATCTAGTTGGAATAGACCATGGACGCCTTGGAGCTGTGCCACCGAATATCGCATTAGCCCAATGGACATGGCCAACATCTGCAATGAAAACGAGCCACCAGATTTAGCTGGGAAAAATAGAGAGAGATGGGAATATGGCAAGGAGGAGGACAAAGAGACAAACTTACCCTCTAAGCTCCGCGTGTTTGACAGTGTGAAGATTACTCCGCATTAAACGTCGCTCCCGACCCGACGCACCGAATGCTGAAAACGGTTAGCGGGAGACAATAGATTCAATTTCGCCCGCAATTTAGCAGTCCATCTCCCAACGCTTCCTTCTGACGGGGCGGTCCACGTCCTTCTCAAAGTCTCCTGACCCACGGAAATAACCCCATCCGATGTCCAGCCATTGGATACAGCGCTATCCGTGACCCCTGGACCCTGACCGCCCACCGACCTCCCGAAAACTCATCCCTCGACCGTCGTAGAAATCTCTCGAATCCCTACACCCCACACCAATCCTCTCCCCATCCCAGTCCCCCCTCCCAATCACTCATTCCCACCCGCCATCGACTTGGGTGGCAGAACTCCTCTCGAGGCCCTGACCCCTGGCGTCACCATTCCGACCGATTGCTCAGGGTTTCTCTCCTCCTATCCTAAACCTCCTCACGGGGTGGCGAGGCAAGGGGAAACGGACGAGAGTGAAGGGAATCGGAAGAGAGATGGTCCGTCGTGAGACAGTGCGCGGACGGAGATAGTGGACTCGTTAGGGAACTGAAGGCCTCTGTGGCGAACGTCCGCGCTTGCTAATCCAGGTACCGTGGCTTTGACTTTAACCTTGGAAGGGTTTTTCCTCCGTCAAGTGCAGTGATTACAACCCTTTCACATCAAAACTAACGAACATTTCCCGAGCTCGCGGACATCAATAAGAAGATAGTAGAGTAAGCATGGAAATCACGTCGTTCATTTGAGTTATCTTATTAAAAAAGCAAGTTATTTATGTATTACATTTACCCAAATTAACTAAGAAACAGGCTTTTGAATCAAATAACAGAAAAATATTTGAAAATTATCGGGAAAGAACAATATCACAATGTGAAACTGTAAATATTGTTTAATTAAAAAAATAAACATCAGCCGGCACAGAGCACCGAAATAGCAATGGTGGGCAGCGGGTTGTCCACAATTGGCCAAGTGCCTTGTGTGTTATTGATTGTAATAATTACACGTTTACAATTTAAATCAAAGGGTTTTCATTGGCTATTTTATGGACTTTTGTTAGACAAAAAATACATAAAGAAATCAATATCTGGAATGACTCCGAGAACTATATCGTTTTGTGAATTTTCCCCGCGTGCAAGAGATGGAAACACTCATTAGCTCTCGCGCTAGATTCAATTCTTAGAATTCAATGCTTACGAATCGAGCATAGTTCTGACACTCAAGTGAAACTTGCAAGGTGTATCGATGTATGTCTTGATGAGAGTTAATGTAAACCAAGCATAATTTCGACGTTGTTATTTCCACTAGTTCGCCAAACCACAGTTGGTTAAATATCTGTGAGAAAACAAGTTTTTTGATTTTATCAAAATGAAAACAACAAACCTTCCTCGGTGAAGCATGAGAGACCATCTAATTTGACACAGGTTATATTTCATTACGAAACAATTTTTTCCGTGCCATGCAGTGTCTTCAGTTTGGCATATTTACCTTCAAGAGTAAATTCATAATTCAAATTTGTGAACCTGAAGGCGGTGTAATGCGACGAAGCATGCTCATCTCAATTAAACAATTACAGGGGAATACGTCAAGAGGTCTGCATAAAACAAGACAGATTGAATTTTCATTCTTTATATCAGACACGTCGCAAGTAATCTTGTACGGGGATATTTATGTGCTACATTGTGAGGATAAAACTATTATAGACACGATATTCGCGTTCGGATAAAATTAGCTACAGCTGAGTTGTGCATTTTATTGGTCGACTGCACACAGAGCGATCGGAAAAATGTACAAGGCTAATATCTTAATAGGGTTAACAAACAAGATTGTTAATTAAAAATCCAAATTAAAACAAATGAATGATTTCAATTCAATGATATAATTATGTAAATTTTCACTAAATTCTATTATTAATAGAAAAATACGAGACAATTCTCAAAACATGAAGATGAATTCCCACATACAGTTGTAGCTGAGCCTGGGACTATTGAATATACAATAATCATTTTCACTTCAAATTAAATTTCAAATGCATTTCTTTATTTATTCTTAATTTTTATCGTTTTTCCTTAGGTCGGATACTTCTTTTATGAAACTGAAAGTTACTCACGGCACTTAATATACTTCCAGTAATACGAAACGATACCTAAACGTACATAATTTCAATCCCTGTGTGTTGCCTTCTTACGTTTGTCCTGAACCGCTCATGTGTGAGCACTAAGGGGATGAAGAGAACCACCGACATAATCAATAGTATCCCGGTACATATTTTAACCTAAAGACAACTTACAGGTAAAACAAATATGCTGAAAATTTTAGTCAAATCAAATTGTAATTACTGTAAATTCGGGTACGTAGTTCATTAAGTCCTAAATTGATTTTTTGATCAAGTGCTTCAACGGATGAGTTCGATAAATAATTATATAAATTTTACATATATATATATATTCATATATATATATTATATATATATACATATATATACATATACATATACATATATATATGTATATTATATATATACATATATATACATATACATATATATATATATATATATATATATATATATATATATATATATATATATATATATATACATATATATATATATATACATATACATATATATACATATATATATATATATATATATATACATATATATATATTATATATACATATATATATATACATATATATACATAAATATATATATATATATATTCCTAGACGATGACAGTGATAATAATAACTCTTAAACAGTATTATTTTTTACATCAAGATACATACTGATTTTTTCGGCAAGTTCTGATACCAAACAAATATGAAATACCCTTCCCTAACTAATACACGTGAATCAATTGAAGAAATTATATCCTTTTTGAGTTATGATTAATAATTCCAGTTCCCAGTTCTATTTATTCGGCATTTCCTTCGCCTCACCCCCGAGGAGTTCCACATTGAATTCAACGAACAAGCTTCTTAGTAATTAAACTGCCTTAAAATGTATAATGCAGTGCTAATTATTGAAGCGGAACCATTAACGAGGGCGAATAAACGCCAACGGACTTAACAGATCTGTTAACACAGTTAATGCCAAAGCCCAGCTTAACTGCTATGCTTTGGCATTAACTGTGCTTCCAGCCCATCGTCTACTAAACATTACAGACGATGGGCTGGGAGTTATGTTTCTCACTGAGTTCGCTACTATAATAGGTATTCCAAAATGAGGAATATCTGCCTTACCCATAATCATACACTGCCAGCCGCAGAGATGAGGAAAGATTTCATTGTAAATTTGCAATGGCACAAGTAAACAGATTAATAAGCTATGGATTAAATAAGCAATGTCCTTCGAAGCAGTTATACATCAATTCCGTAATTGATGTAAATTATTCAATCCTTTGATTCATTTGAAGCCTTATCTATTTGGTTCGCACGAAGACACAAGTTTTACGCAATTTTTTAAACAACGCCTTCAAAATAAATTATTAGTCGAAAGTTATAACATATCTTCTTATGAGCAATTTCTTCATCGATGTATGCGTATGCTCCAGTAATTTATGGAAATAATGATACGTGGCATGAAAATCTTGATATAATAATAAAGAGAATAGAATAAAATAATATACAGAAATAAAGATCTTTTTTGTGATAAAATACTTTCCACCAACTGTATACCTGTATCTCCTCTTTTCTCGAATCGAAAAAAGGAATGACAGCTGTAATTCATCGGTTTCGTTGATATTAAAAAAATCTTTTCTTACCAAAGTTAAACAACAAACAAACCTCAGCCATTTCCGCTCTACGAAGATTCCTAGAAATCCAATGTCAAGAGGTAATATATATTGAGAGAACTAATCATCCCCCAAAAAAACTGCCGAACTAATTGGATTTAATTTTTATTTTACGGGAAATATAAGCGTATTTCATTTAAATTTTCAGATGAAAGTTTCGCGGAAACCTCATTAAAACCTCTCAAACAAAAGTTCCAACTCGACCCTGTTTGACCAAAGTTTTAGGATCGTTTTTCCACAACAAAACCAAATTTATTCGATATCGCTGGAGAAATAAAAAAAATAATGAAAAGTAAACGCAGTGAATATTTGGGAATCGAGGTCTGCAATAAATATTCCACCACGAGCCTTCATCCATTAGATTGCAATTACAGCGATTGAGGCCACAGGGACATGTGAACCTCTGTACCCTCACTCGTTTAAGTATTAACTGGGCATTCCAATTGGGTCTTGCGATATGAATTGAAAGTCGAAAAATGATATGATTGAAATTTTATTACGTGCCAAAATGAAGAGCGTTTAAAAGCAACATACGACATATAACAGCCATTCCCATTAGGATACGCATACTGAATTAAGTACTTACGATTCAATAAAAAGGATTTGAAATATATTATTACATGCATTCGTAAACCAATACTTCAAGTCTTTAACTGCACCGGATTCATCAATCGGTACTTCATAATTATTAAATTGATGGTCGATAAGAGGATGATGGCGTATAATCAAGTTCTTGTTACTGAAATGGATTATGGTGAAAAGTAATCAACAAATTTATGCTCGTTGAACTAATGCATGAGAATCATTAAAGACATAAAAGACAAAGTGTAGGGAAAATTACAAGAGGCATATAGATACACACAAAATAAAGGCATTCTCACATTTCGGCACTGTTAATTAATTTTACACAACATATGACCACATATTGTGAACTATTTTTCATTAACGCAAGATTGTTCCAACAAATGATTTGTGAAATAAAAAATACATGGATGCGAACAATCATAAGCGAAAGAGTGCAATGTATCGATTTCGATACGCTGGATCACAAAGTTTCACTCCCCATTATACATTCTTTGCGGTTTTACCAATCAGACGAAACTTTTACGGAACAACCATTTTCGCACTGTTTCGCACAAGTGAACGGTATTGATAAAAGAATGCCTCAACGTCGACGATGTCCCGTAAACGTGCTTTCTGCTCTCAACTTTTAAATTGAAACTGCCAAAACAATGACATTACGACTATATCGGCATATCGGAAAATCGTCAATGCAAAAATCTGATACATTGATCATTAATATCGATAGAATGCAGCTGTATATCAAATGCTGCATCCAATCCAGTAACTTAGTGAACAAATATGCGAAAAATATTTCTCCTGAATTCTCGGTGTCATTCATATTTGCCAATAAGATCGTATTTCAATAAAAATAGCAATGCGAATATACCCGTGCGTTATTGTGTTGTTACAATCCATAAATATATTTCATTATTAAAATATGTTACATATAAGTGCTTGAAAATAATTAGCATTAGCAAAATAACGTTTCGCTAAGGTGTGGTCAAACGGAATACCTAAATAAGCCTGAGAAAGAATTGTATATAGTCCAACTTGGCTGCTTTAATTTTTTCCTCTCATATCTCGAGCGCCAATTAAGGTCTAACCCGTATAGCGCGACAAGGCACCCTCCGCTATGCATAGTGATTATTTCTTATTCATTTTAAAAAACTGCGAATCGATTTACGTGATTGAAAAACCTTAGAAAAACAGAAGAAAATTATAAAAAATTCAAAGCTTTTACCGAATGAAAATTATCGATTATGTAATTATATATATTTACATTATAACGAGGCATCTCGACCATCCATACGCGAGGAAAAACCCGACTTTTACCGATTACAAACATACATTAAGGAAGCGGAATATCGCAATGCCATTTTTTTTCCAGTACGAAATATCGTAATGCAAACGAAACGTGATCTCGTCGTATGGTCCCTGCGAGCCTAACATTTTCTCTCTGCCCTCGGCCTCTCCTACCCTTTCCTTTTTTATTTAATGGCAACCCGCGTCCTAGCCTCGACCCCGGTGCACTCCCTTCGTCCCACCTGCTCCGATCCGCTCTCGCCACCCCACACCGGCCAACGAGAAAAAATAACGGGGGGGGGGAGGTAATAAAAAAACGAGACCAGAGCTCGATGTCCACTTCCTGCGCTGCAACCCTCCCCTGCCGCCGGTCAGCCAATGGACGGCGGCGGCGGCCTTGCACCCTCCCGAGCGCACCTGGAAAAATCACGAACCCCCCGAGGGGAACTCATTCGGAAGCACGACAAGCGGAATGGACTGCGGGTTGGGAGAAAGAGAGAGTATGGGGGGAGGGATTTCCGCCACGTCACGAGAGAGAGAGAGAGATTTCAATCAAAGGGGGAGGACAAATAACATTCACGGAAATTTGCACGGGACCCGACGCGACGGAATATAAAATTTAAAATAAAAAAAAAGCAAACACGTATGAACTCCTGTATTCTAAACATTTTCAGACGTTTTGATAATGAAATCAAACTGCCTAACGAAGAAGATAGGATTCTGAAAAATTTTTCTCTTCGAAGGCCGAATTGTCTACATAAAGTTCTGAAGCGTTGGGCGTTCTCAAGAGTCATGTATTATCCCACCCCTACCAATAAAGTCAATCAAAAGTAATCCATAATAAAGTTAGAATATAGTACTTTTCCAAAAAATAAAACTTTATTGTTCACCGCATGTTTTGACTCACACAGCCATCCTCAGGTACAAGTCTTGTGCCAAAGGATACCTCGAGGGTACCTAAAAATGGCTCTGTGAGTCGAAACGCGCGTCGTACAAAAAAGTTTTATTTTGTGGAAAAGTGCTCCTTACCTTATTATGGATTCATTCCACAATATCAACCTTGTTGCAGTTCATTTTATTCAAATATTCACTTGTCATAAGTAACTTTGTGGACGGTGCTACAACTATAACGCAGTTATCAACATATAAGTTTTGCGTGAACTCCCTATTGTTTCCGCAAAAATACAGCAACAGACTGAAGATTCCGCCGAATATCCCGGCATTCCTGCCTATAAACACGGTGCCTAACAGCGCAGTCAACCGCATGTGCCCGCATAAGATTTCCACAACTATAAAAACAGCAACTGGCCGCAGGTTCAAACGCATACCTCCGTGTTTCACCCACGCGACTATGAGCACAATGGCTGACAAATGACTCCAAGAGGTATTGTCCAACATCCTGCAGACACAAGGGAGACTGTCATCTGGTCGGATAAGATTCATGCCCCCGACCGTCGGAAATACATTTCCCAGTCATTTTATCCAACTGTTATGATTCAAAACGCAGGTAGATATATGAGATTGAACTCTGTTTGCAACTTTGGGCCTTGTACATCGTTCTTAAATCCTACTTAAAATATCTCAAATCCATAAGTATAAACTGCTGCTAAAAATATCTCAAATACATCTCGATCGAGATATTTTAAATTTAACATTGCTGAGTCATTATCGGTATATATGGGCGTCGTCGCCAAGATAACCTTCACCTCTTCTCGAGGGAATTATTGATATTTGAAAAGAAATCAAGAAAATCGATATCATTAGAAGGATTTGAAAAATATTACTGGGAATCTAATAGTTGATTACAAAAAGAACTGGATTAACTTGACGAATTAGCATATTGAAAAGTAGTTCTGAATACAATCGCAAGTCTACACAAACGCGAAGCCCGCCACTGCTATGATACCTTCATTGCATATCATTTCGATGCCGTTTCGTAAAATATCCCATCATTAATTGAGCGAAAGTTTTCCGTGGAAGGTGGAATTCGATGCATTTTGTGTTTCGCAACAGATTAATACGAAGCAAATATCAGCGAAGAATGGTAGGCTTAAAAAATATTGCACGTAAATGAACGCGACCACAATGGAAAGGCTAGGGAATTCACGACCAGGAAAATACAATAGAAAAGCAGTCTCTGGGCAAAAAAAATACATCGTTTGCACCGAAAATGCTGTCGGCCTCACGTGATCCAGTTATTCCCAACACCACACCGCTCTCACACATTTCTGCGATGGGTTCCAGAGCTATTTCTCCACGAGGGGAAACGCTTCCAAAAATCGTTCCTCAATTTAGGCACGTGATGGCTTCCATTAACGGGTTAATGGCAACAGCTTTTCGCTTTTAGGTCCTCCCACGGTCAAAGTCATTTCCAAATCTTAATTAATCCACGTGAACCACAATCAGACAACTAGTCAGGATGCAAACCTGCAAGCCTGTGAGGTTTTTCAGAGAGTTTAGGGTTGCTATTGCATGGCGCGTTTAATCTGACTGCTAAAATTAACCCATCCAAGTATTAAATGATTGAAGAAAGTCATCAGTCTAGGACCCAAAACAATTACCTACACTTCACATTTCGGGAATGGCTTGTTTACGTGGGCGAGAATCATTATAGAATTGAGGTCATAACTAAAAGGGAACGGACAATTCTGAAACCGCATTTTGGTTAGCACATGATTTATGAACACATATCTTTTGGCAAGTACAATTTCAGGGTAACATTTCAGTAAAATATACAAAAAAGCCAAAAATAAAACATTACATACTCAACGCTATGCGGAATTTATCTAGTTCTATTCAATTTTTTGTTCTATATAGTACACGGCGTGGAATGATTGACATCGTCCAATTAGTTTGTAAATTAAACAAACCTCTCGAGAAATTTTGAAACAGGCGAACCGATTTAAACAAGATTTACTTATCCCGCTACCACTATGGACATCTGTCACTCAGTACACGTAGCCATCAGTTGCCGGGATTTTTTTGCACACAAAATGGACTATCTGATGCGGTCAAGTAAAAAAATGGCAAAATAAATAAATTATGATTTCGGTATATTGCTGCCTGTCCATTAATGATGTATCCACTGAATCCAATTCAAGGAACCGAAAGGAATGAGAGGCGTGAGTCTACAGCCTGTATATCTGAATGAATTGAATGTAACAATGGACGAATTTTCCACTGATGACTATCATTTGGAATTGTTCTAATTTTGAATGGTCTAGCACCCGTCAAGGCAACTCACAAGGGTTTCAGTTTATTTACAGATGTATTTTTATTATTATGTTCCAGCGGGTTAGGTTGGTTTTAGATGGTCACACGCTACACAACGGTATAACGAAAATTCCCTTAACTCTCCCACAAAAACACAACGCAACATGCAACACTACAATAAGCCCTCTTCAATTGCACATATACACTCTCTCCCTCCTTTCAATCTGTCCATAATACTTATCCTATTCCTACCTCTTCCTCAATTGCCTAACGTCCTCCACTCAGTCTTCAACATCCCATTGCCAATCAAAATGTTCTGCACCCATCTTTCTTGCTTCATTTGTATTTTTCCCAGCAGTCCCCTCTCGTCTCCCACCATACCTAACACTTACTCATTTGTTTTCATTCATCTCCACTTCACCCTCTCATCCTTCTCCATACGGCGGTCTTCACTGAACGAAGAAGAATGACGCATGACCTCCAAAGCGTAGAAATTTGCGAAAGCCCTTTTTATTTGTGTCTAATTTGTCATGGTGTCTTTAATACGAGTATGATCTTCAAGTTGTCGCTACTCCACGTTTTATCCGAGTTTTTTCTTTAATTTTCGATGGATGCACAACAATCACCTGGTGGATATTAATTCTTATTCTACCTTATATATAGTACGTATCACAGACCAAATTAGCCATTGGACCAATTGGTATCTCGGGGCGAGGTTAGCAGAGGCCTATATTTTTGCAGGACGGAGTTCAGATGAATTCCGTGATGATTAATAAAATTACACTACATTAATTTTGAAAACATTATCACTTAATGAAGAACACTTCCGGATTAGTAAAGTGCTAAATCGAAATGCTATGTGTAAAAAAACCAAATTATTATTCCTAGAAACTCACGTAATGTTAAGTATTGATTCGCATTGCTGGGTGGAGTCACGAGCCTCTGTGAGTGCAAGTTGAATTTTCTCAAGCTTTCATAATATTTCTAAAGTTCAATTAGCTTCAATATAACCAATTTTAGGTCATTATACGAAACAATTCGATCTCTATTTTTTAAATGAAAATCCACTCATATGGGCATAGTTTCTTAGAGTCTTCGCCTCTCCGGTAAGAAGTATCTACGGAGGAACGAGACAGCGATGGACGCCATTTCACTCAATACCATTCCAATCAAAATTTTCGCAATGGTCGCCCATTTCATTGCCATTCTCTGTGCTGCAATACCGATTGAATGTTATTACTTCTCCCTAATTGTAAGCCTTTTCTTCACGAATCCTTCAGACTTCAATAATTATATACATAATTATGGCTTGGTGTGCTGACATAACCTATCACATCACCACGTAACAACTCAGGGTGAGATGTAAATGCAGATGTAGAAAATGTTGCCAGTTTGAAATACTAGCGTAAGAAATTACCCGTATTACAATTGGCTTCACTATTAGAAATCTAATTCTGCATAAAGGGCCCACCAGTGAGATTGTATTAATTTAATTCTTATAATTATTATCACAATAAATATTTATGTGCATGAAAAAACTGGTACGAGGTTTTTAATTCTGGTAAAATATCCCGGAACGTATTAATTAGCATAACTAATGTTGTATTGATACGTATAATTTACCATCTTACTATTGGATTTATGTTAGTTTAGACTTTGATATTTCCTTGTCGCATTGCATGCCACGATGGAACCGAAAAACTTTTCGCCTGCTGATTTACTACGATTCGATTTCCTTCTTATGTTAAATAATTTCTTCTGACCACTGTCCTTATGTATGGTTTCAAGTGACAATTCTGCCGCGTCGAGACACTCAATAATACAGTATGTTCCTTAGTACGCCTTGAGAGAGATGGTGACAGACGCCTTCTCCATGCCTCTCTCCTCGATGAGTGCAAAATAAACAGGTGGTGATGTCTTGACTCCTTCGCATTACATTCATATCCAGGGTCGAAAAAGACGGCGAGCAATGAACTCTAGGCTTACTTTTAAATTCGAAATATTAATGACTTTCAACCTTGCCACCGGTCTTTTCTCAGCTCAGCACATCCATTTCCTGGTTCCTCCTCTAAGAGAAGAAAAAACAAGACGCCAACGTAAACAACACGTACGGAATACGAAAAATTAATAAATTCCGGTAGTAATGAAATGTTGATAATACATGCATGTTTAATTGATCTACCTCAACACTGCAGTGAGTTTTTCTTATTCCAGACAGTGTGCTTTAAAGCACAAGATTGCATTTCGTGAATTTCTTTTGGAGCAACTTATAGAAGATATTTTCGATAATGATTCCCCAAGGAAATATTAAAATTATCTTACAACCTTCATTTCAAGCCCTTAATTCTGTACTAATAACCATTCTACCGAGTAGTCTCGTATCAAATGAAATGTGCACAATAATTCGAGAGAGATTTCCTGTTAGATGATTTAAATAGGAACATACAACTACGAGACCAGTTTGCTTTTACGAACAATGCCTTTTTAACAGAAGATTTACTTCAACCTCCAGTTAAGACCAAGTTTTATTACCACTAGTTAAGTTTAAATCTGACCGTTAAACGGCAAAATAACGGACTGGCAGCTGTTGCTATGGTTACAACGTTTATATTAACTATTTAGCAATCTTATTTATAAAATATGAGATACCTGTAATCTCTACGTTATGGTAACATTAGCATTAACTAAAAATTGGATTGAAGGAGACATCATGAAACCGGGCTTAAGTCAACTATTCTCTCGGTTAAAATATTAATAATCCGACACTCGTATTTCTGATTGCTCGACCATATGAGTTTGTGACAAGAATTTTCGCCGTCTCTCAAGAATGTATCCCGCTGGACCAATTCAAATTTCGTATCGCTAATATTAACATTCATTTATTGGCCTCAAATTTTATTTACCTCCTTGGGAGGATGAAGGAATCGTAGTGTTTCTATCGCTCTTTTTCAGGAAACCACAGAATGAACTGTGCAATATTGCATACATTTTGTAATTTAGTGAAAGAAATATTTAGTGAAAATTAGTAAATATTGCTCGATTACAGGTGCAAAATAAGTGTGCTTAAAGGCTGGGAATCAAATGAGATACATCCAACCGTTTTCAAGGGGAAAAAAGATCAAATACAATCCAAAGATATGTAAAATTATGGTAAATTGTAATCAAAAAATAAAAGATGCGAAGGAGTAAATGGAACGAAACTTAATTTCAAAAAAAGAAATATATGACTCAGACAAAAGTGTTTTTGGTACAGCTTTTCTTGAATAACTAAATTATGAAACAACACCGTTTATCGATATTTTTTACACATAAAACAAAAAGGGAACCCCATTTTGCGTAAGAATGGCGCTCAATCACTCCTATTCACTTCGCAGAGTGACAAAAAAACAGCAAAATCCCAGGAGACCTCGTGAAATATTGATTTTCGATTGACAATATCACTGATTATTGACTGTAATCGGCCATCGTGTGAGTAACACAAACAAGAACATTGCTCGTGAAATTATTATTTAAGGATATTTAAATTTGATACTAACCGCACAAAACAGAAAGTTTCTCTGACATTACTTCAACGTTATAAACGGAGAGTTTACGTACTTCCTTGATGAATGTAATATTTATCAAAAAAATTAGAGCGTCTTAATTCCTTTCCTAATTGCTACAGTTGCCATCCTTTTTAACCTCAGAAAATTGATGAATTCCTTAACCCACCTCGCAAAAGAGATGATCGAATTTGATCCCTTTGCCTCGTATAAAGAGCCAAGGGAAATTTCCTACCAGTCCTCTTCTGACGCTATTGTACCCCTGTGGAATACACGGATTAACAAATATTATTTTCCAATCGATGCACGCTTCAGCGACACAATTAAGAGTAACATCGAAGGGCAAAGTAATCAACAGCCCGTCAGTGGCGTCATCCAAGGTCATCTTGGTCCGGCCCTTGCCACCACTTCGCCTTTGATGCTCCATTGTAATACCCAATTTTCGACCAATTTGCCAATGTTTAAGCCACCCTTCTCGATTTAATTTGATTTATGCAGTCCGCGTGTTTCACGCCTCAGAGAATTAAAACAAATTAAGAAGATTTAAATGACGTCTTTTACAGCGGTTCTCTCCCCTCTATCAAGCCTCTTCATTCACCAATTGCCCGAAGAAACAAATCCACCCTACCAACACAAAAATGGATTTATTTTTGTAACTTCTACAATACTTATACTGTCATATGTTGTTATACAAGGCATACTCGAGGAGTAAGGGCCGTTTGATCATAAAAAAATTACCCGTTATGAAATGTTAAATTGACGGTTTTGGTTTCCTACCAACTTATTTCACTTTTCTACATAATCGCCGTTTACTTGTGAGCAGTTTTCATTAGACGGTACCAGGCTCTTTTATCCCTTAGCATACAAGTTGGCCGCCTGGGAATTTAACCAGTTGACAACGGTTGTCTTGAGATCCTCGTCGTCTTCAAACCGCTGTCATTCAAGTCACTGTTTCAAGTGCAAGAGGAGAAAATAGTCGCTAGGTGGCAGGTCAAGTCCGTCTCTCTGAATCTTAAGTCTTTTGATAGCAATCCAAGAATACTCGTCCACTCAGCTTTCAACATAATTTGTGAAATCCGAGGTTTACCGAAACAATCATGTAAATAGTGGTGCGTTTAAAGGGAGAACATTTATCAGCCAGAGCACTAATCGCCAACTGTCGATCGGATCGCAGTTCTTGGTCCAGATGTTGATCGATTTCATCGGTCTGGATAATGGAACTGCCACTCCCCTCTTCATCATGCACAATTGCGCCGTCATTTTTGCAGTCACAATGCTATTTTCTAACCTTTCCTGTACTCATTCCCGTAGAGCCATAAACTGGACACCAAATCCGATTCATTTGGGTAGTTGACGATCCTTTTGCATACAAAAATCGAAGTCGAACAGCATGCATTTCGCCACTGGCGGGAGCAACGATTTTTGTTGATATTGTTATCTGCATTCAATGAAATACAAACGACTACTGAATCAAAACAATAACTTCGGTGGATTCGGAAACAATCAATAGATGACGCTGACTGCGTGCAACTTTTCTGACCCGCCAATATTCAAATATAACAAAACGGCCATTACTTTTCGAATATGCCTATTTTGAATTAATGAAAAACTGTTAGTAAAACTGAATGTAAATTGTATTTTGAATTCAGAATTATTATCGCACGAGAAATTACGTCTATAAAAAACCCCGAGAGTCGGTATGTGGCGCGGGATGTTATGACATTAGCACATTAGGCCAAGCTATAACACCATCAGGGGTTAAAATTGATTTGCTCTGATATACAATGTGATAAATGATTGATATAAACCTTAAATAACTTTACATTAAAGTACACGGTAATTATTAATCAACTTTTCCACAGTGTTGTAAGTTTTGGCAATTTTTCTTCGATTCCCCCTCCTCCTCCCGAAATTTTAATGACGAAGTTTTAGTTCCCCCCCCCCCTTTGGGAACCCCTGAAATTATTTTATCCCGAATCAGGACACTTTCAATCGTCGGCGTAGTCAACAAGAAAATTAACTTAAAGCGAGTTAATATATTTTCATTGGTAACAAACAGACAAGTGAAATAATTAATAATTTATACCATCACATTTTGTCATCAGGAGGTAATATTTAAAAATGCCTCATTCTTCTGCATTCTTTGAAGTTGCTCACTAACCGAGGCGGTTGGCAAGATACAGTGTCCCTGCACAGCTGCAATCCACGAGTAACATCTTTCCACGAAACCTGTTCGTCATCTGACGCTATTTGGGCCTTTCACAATCCCAGGAAGTAGTCTAAACTCGGCCGCAATGTACCTAAACAACGCACCGCGTATTTCGCCGGTTTTAAAAGTACTTACTGCAGCTGACGTGAACTCAGTGAGTTGCCTTCGCAAACTTTAAATCTTGACAATCATCAAAGAGCTTCTTGAAAGATACAAGGACTAACTCTCATATAAATTAGCCCAAGTAGAAACGGGGGGAAGCAGCCAAAGTGTTCCTCAGAAGGCGAAAAATGAATTTGCTGCAGAAGTGGTCTCAGAATTGGCTTAGACAGTCAGTTGGGAAGAAGCGAACTACTTCCATCTCCAAGAGGAAAATTAAGACAAGGAAACTGATGAGAATCAAAATAAAAATTTCCCATTTTTTTACCATTCGATGCTAAACCAAAGATTTTTCTCAGCATTTAAAAGCATTGAATGGATGATTTTATTCACATGATATTTTCAAAACCTAAAATCAACCTCTAATGATAGTTAAACGTAAGTGTAAAGTTAGTGTTTAACATTATTCCATCTTCATTTAGTTCTGAAAGCTGCTACCGGGGCGGGTGGCGTGCTAATATTCTACTTTGTCCATCGCGAATTACAGGAGGGTATGGAATTCCTAACGTCGGTTTTGAAAAATTCCAATTTTCTCTTAACGTCTCACTGTGATTTAGGCTAAGAATTAAGTGAGGCATTAAAATCGTTTATTTCTTGGGCGTAGGGCTCCCATCTCAGATCTCCACAATTTACGAAACACTGTCCATTAACTGGGATTATTAAAGAATCAGGAAGCATGGCTTTCTGTTTTGTTTGGTTGACAAATTACGTCCTTATGTGATAGGGAACGTCAAAGCCATCTAATGTATTTATTAAAATTATAAGGGGGTCGTAGCACCACAGCGATCAAACCTAGGGGTTGGTTTAAAATACAGATGTTTATATTTGATTAAAAAAATATTTACCGAATGAAACTTTCTTCCAATTCAAAATTTCTCCCGAGCAATTCTATCACATAAAATTCGCTCGTTGGAGGTACAACGTCCATATATTCATGCAGTTAAGGGAAGAGCGAATTAAAAACCGCGACAGTGGGACTCAACGTATGCTGTTGGCCTGGCCATTGCAGTGGAACAACAAATAAGTAATGGCATTCGCCCACTGGTCAAAGTATCCTTTGGATGACACGAACGAACGACGCTTTTTATCCATACTTCTATTATCTCACGCCGAGGAAACTGCGAACGAACAGAAGAGGGAGAGAGAGAGCTCGCACGTGCGAGTTATCTCCCCAATCACCGGGCAGCAAAGACTTCTGCAAGAGGAAGGAAGAAAAGCTGACAGTGCAAAGGAAAAGGGAACGCAGATTGAAGGGTGGGAGAGGATGTCCGTGGCTCTCCCTGGGAGACAGCCAGACGGGAAGGGAGGGAGAAGGTTGGGAGGGAGTCGACGGATCGGAAACCACGTTTCAATGATGTCACCTCTCCCAACCCCCCAAGTTACGATTTCGAGGACGAGGGGCGGAGTCGAACGAAAGTTTATGGACTCCCACATCCCTCTACACACAAAGGGGACCCTGAGTGTTGACCTAAGGGGGTGAAGGGGTCTACTACCTTAGGACAGGGCTCTCCTCTCGGCTCCAACTGTGTGGGGCACACGAACAAGATAACGCAGGGCAACCCCACAGGGAAGTGCGATATTCATTTTCATATATCTAATCTCGATATAATTTAAATACCGATTTATCGACGATTTGACGATAATTATTGAGCATGTCGTCAGTATTGACCACATTTTTCACAATAATATTTCACTGTATCGCGGCGATATCATTCATACCGACATGTCGACAATCATTCTTTTTCGATGATGGAATATATCGCTCCTACAGCCATTCTTTCGAAATAATCCACATAATCATGTACCGTTGACCTAATATCGACACTACCCAACTGCTAATGGCAAATACCGGTATGAGTGGTAGGAGTTTAAACATAAGGCAGCGATTCATCAGAGCTTAATATGGATGGAGTATACTTTTCCATGTTAGTGATACGTTGACAAGAGATACAGAAATAAAAATAACATTTGTGGCGATGGAAATGTTATTATATATATTGCCATTATTAGATTTGATACTTTTTAGGAATCGCTAATAAGCAAAATAAGCGGTCTCAAAATGATTAATTAAGAAATACTATCTGAAACCAAAACGTAATGCCATTACTAGCATTCGGAGAACCGGTCGAACTGTCGAGCCTACCTGTCGAACATAAAAAATATTCTGGGAGCGAGAGATCAGAGAAACTTTCGATGTAGGTATTCTTAAGGTGGGACACTGAGGAACGCTAAAATAAGTGCATGGGAAACTTATCCCGCCGGAACAAAATGGCCTAGAGTGTAGTCAAAATATCTTCCATTCCAAGTCCTGCCACCACTGAATTATAAGAGGAATTGACTAAAACAATCGCACATTCCCCTCATAAGGATCCGACCATGAGAAAGCAAGAGAGTCAGCCGTACAACCAGTCAGTCGTGGAGTCTGCCCAGTTTGATAGTCCAGTTGTGTCGGTCCAATTGGCCTGTTGTTCACTCGGTGAGCACTAAATTCCGTTCAGTCATGTAAATCTTCGTGTAGGGCAGTCGTGAACAGGTATAGCAATTCAATAACCACACATAATGACACCAGCATTTGGTTTCTGATCTCAGTGATTCATGACGAGTGCGATATCATGTGGTCTCGTACAGGTCCGTGCTACTCCGAAATCATTCCAATTCTTTCGCCTTCTCACTCCCGATAAGCGAGTACCCCGAGACACCCAACGTTCAATGTTTTTCTTTCATACTTATTAAGTGCATCTCTGTTAAAAGCATTATTGATCCCCAACGTCAAGGGCAAGAAACCACATACAGTCAGTGATCGATGGAGATGGCCACACGTCCCACCCATGTAGAGGACGGGGATACACGGAACTACCGATGTTGCCACTAAATAATGACGGAAATAAAATGAATAGGGATATTTAGAGATGAAAAAGTAATTCGAAGAGTGACCGAAGAGAGAATCCCGACTGTAGGAAGAGGATAGTCACGAGAGGAAGTGGGAAACTAATCGGACACACCCTGAGGCACGATAGCTTACTGAAGGCCGTAATTGAAGGAAGCATGTAGAGATGGAATTGTAGAATAAGACCAAGTATGAACAACGAAAAGCGGGAATTGGAAAATATCGGTTCAGGGAGCTACGAGGGAATAAAGAGATTGGCAGGGAACGGCAAATATTGCAGAGTTGCTACAAAGCAATCTGATCGACAACCCGTGATGGCGATCAGAAATATCGAAAAAATCGCCTATATAATGCACACACTTCCGGAAAATATTGAGAGAGCCGAAAATCATAATTTTTCGGAGGAATTACCACGGTGAGATATTTTACGCGCCCCATCATTATAAGTAAAGCATTGAAGTGGGAGGGGAATAAAGCACAGCGAGTAGCAGTTCAGGTATTTGGGAAGTATTTCGCAGGTAATTCGGCGTAGCGGTAGAGGAATTAGGAGACGAATTGCATCGGAATTGGCAAAAGAGGCATTTCCAAGAAGAGAATTCATGAAAGGGACCCTATTTCAAAACTTTAAGAAAGTATTCTTGAATATCAAATGCATGGATCCTAAATCTGTTATCTGAGGCAAAGAGGATGAACGCAGATGAGAAGCTTTTGAGAAAAGCGTGGTATAAAGAAGAAATGAGATTAACTGGAAACTGAAGGAAAGTGAGGATTCGCTAAAATTTAGCTTTATGATATGAGAAGAGAGAACATTGCTAGAGGAAATTCGAAGCAGGCAGAAAAATTTGGAGGAAATTTGATGCTATGTGGGATGGTAAAGGACGTGATTAAAGGAATTAGGAATGTAATAGGCATTTTGATGGGCATAAAGGCGGGTTTAAGGAAAGAAGAACCGAAGAATGAAATAATTTAGGGCAAATAAAAGGAAGCCTAAGCAATACTAGTGCATAGCAGTTACTACTAGATATAGTGCATAATAGTCGCTAGAGGTCGTCCAAAACCTAACTATACCAAATAGAATACCCGAGAATGAGTCCGCTGTCACGCCCGTGACATTAAAGCAATGAGCGAATCACCTCGTATAACAATGTTATATAAGAAATCTTCCCTAATTTGACACTATGAATAGATTTGATGGTCCTCTTTCCACATTCTCTCCCCAATAATTTGAGGATTCATTTTGAGAAGCTATTAGCTTGGAAATTACGGCTCGGGACCGAGAGATTTGTTCCGCTCGCCACGCCAATTAGGAGGGAGATATCAACCGAATTATCAAACCATCAATCATCAAGTCAGGAAAATGTTAGACGGTGATTTCATGATCGGATCATTTTAAAGGGTTGAGGGAAGGGTAGAGGGAGAGGGTGAGGAGGGACATAAAGCCTGAAAGAACGGGAATATGTAAATGCATCAACCCTTCTCCATGAAACTTCCCGAGCGCTTTGTTATCCACTGCTTACGACGCTTTCCATACTGGATACTTTGGACCCTAAAGACCCAAGATCCCTGGATAAAGGATGATTATAACTGCAATTTAAGGAATTGGTACCCTCATCCTGAGGGATTACAGGATACCAGCTGTGAAGCAGAGGAAAGGTGGAAGTTGCATGGTGTCTCGGAGATCCAAGAGTTGGGTGGTACATAAACGAGGTGAATGTCTTGCTCCGATTTCGAGTGTTTCCAAACTTCTTCGTTTCTCAGTACACCATTTCCGAGGCTGCAATTTTTTTTCCCCAGCTGGGGGAATAATCCGAAAACTTAAAACGTAAGGCGGGGAAAGGATGGGAACATTCCTCCTCCGTCTCCCTTGCTCGTATAACTCGGAATTACGACCCCGAGGGCTTTAGTGTTCTACGTGAGCTCACCTCACCCACGTCAACCGTCGGGAGGTAAAAACTTTTCCTATTAGGCGCGAATTAAAAATTAACTGCAACGAGAGCACATATCAACCGCCTTTAGCCGAAAAACTTCACTTGAACCGCGCGTGCTTACCTTTACCACCCTATGCCAAACACCCCCATCCCCCTTGCCCCACCGGTCAGGTAAGACAATACGAAGAAAAATGCGAAAATCGCTCCAGAAAATTGAAAGTGTTGGAGCACTTCAGTTTTGCATATGAGATAAGGCGTAAGAAAACTGGACAAAAGTGCATGAACTCCTTCACTAATACCATTTGGGGCCCAAAAATCAGCGTAAAACAAATAAAAATCGTGTCATGCCTAAAGGCGGCGTCGTGGAGATTTTCCTTGACGGAATATGAAAAATTGTATTTAAAAACACGGTAATTGTAGAATGAAGTTCTGGTTAATAAAATTTATTTAAGATTATAATCCCTAGAGCATTAGTAATTCACAGAACCAATGAACGGAATAATTACTGAGAAAGGCTTAGGACGAATAGCCTGTAACTAAGCGGGCGATGAAAGGCCTCATCTCAAGGGTCAATGAGGCATGAAAACGGTGTCAGGAAACAGGATAGCTTGGCGAGATGCCCAAAATATTATCACCTTTATATCTTTAAACATTTTTAAATACATAAAAGATTCATTTTTATTTGAATTTCCTATACATTTTTTAATACTGCTAAATTATCTGAATAGGGCATCAAGTTACAGCAAAAGGGAATAGCATCAATCACATATTTTGGCTGTCACACCATAAATGGCCATAAATAAGAGGTCTTAATTAATCCTGGTACATTATAATTAAACTAAGAAAACGCACACGTGTAATAAAATTTTCCCATTAAATAATCCACCAGGGCATAAATAAACTCGAAGAGATTAATCGGATATTTTATAAAATAAAATAAATAATATATATACATATTTTTATACATATTATAAAAATATAAATTAAACCTAAATATTCCCCGGTCTTTCGAAAGTCACTCGCAAGAGCGATTTTATGTTGGTACACATGTTCATTTAACAGGTCCAGATAGATTCCGGTAAGGAAAATGTGTGGTTATTTTCAGTCACCACATGTGCGTACATCTTAACCGACTGGAAAAATATTGTATTCTTCACAGTTACCTGTTTTGAGGTGAAAAACAAAGGATTTGATGGGTTAAAGAGATCCATTAGTCGTCGAAGACGGCCGGGGAAGCCACCCTCCGCTTAGGTGAACAAGAGAGACTCAGCCGTCCCCGCCACTACGCGTCTCTCGCGGCGCGTTGAACAAACGATGTTGGAATGAGGCGAAATCGGATCGACGCCACCCTTGATTGACAAATACCGGCATCCATACTGGGGGTACTGGTGGTGGTGTTGTGGTCCATAATCCCGCGGAAACGGATGAGAATTGGGTCGAACAAGAGAGCGACGAAAAGAGAAGAACCCCCCCCCCCACGGCCAAACGCGACAATGAATGGGATAACACGGGAACATCGAGAGGAGAGACCGCCTGGATGTTTGGCGGGGGATCTGGAGGGGGAGGAAAATTACCCCAAAAGCCTGGTAACAAGCGCGGTGAAGGGTTTCGGGAGCGAGCGACCCGGCTTTTGCCCTCTCTCTCTCCCTCCACCCTCCCCCTCCCCATATCTGCCCCCTCGGGCACATAAATTCCTAATGGCGACGTTCAACAAGCCAGTGGCGAAGACTCCACTCCCTCCACTCCCCCGACGGGAGCGAGGTGGCGGAGAGGTGAGAGCCTGAGGAGGAGGATATGAGGAGAGGCGGAGGGTTAGTAGGGGGGAGGAGTGCCAAGTCAAACAGGGTACACCCCCCCCCACTCGAAATTCGCAATTTATGCGAATGTCGGCAGTTTTCATCATCGCCGCCCGAATTCCCCTCCCACACCCCACATCACCCCTCGCTCACGGTGATAAACTTCGGTGCGGGGGTGGAGTGACGGCGGGAGAAGGGAGGAGATAAGATGAAAGGTGTGTGGGGAGATTGAGAGAGAGAGAGGAGGAGGGAGGAAGGCGGAATGCATATAGAGACGGATATAGAATAATAAAGTAAATTTGCACAAGGGCGAAGAATACGGCGCGAAGCCAACTCCCAAAGGCTCCCCCCCCCCATCGCCCCTGCCTTACCTCCCACCCATCCCCTCGTGAGGGAAGAGAGAGAGAGGGAGCAATACACGTCTTTGAATGGGGCGAACGTTGCCCCTTAATGCTTTCGAACCCCACCGTTAGTGAGACCCCCCAGTCCACACACTCCTCCCACCGCTGACCCGCGTAAGGGATTTGAATAAAAAGAAAAAAAGAACATCGCCTCAACGCGATATTCTGTCCGTGGAATTTCTCCGTCGTGAACGGGAAGGGTGGAACACTTCGCGAACTCTGCTCTTGTGTTTTATCGGCAGGATGTTCGGCGGCTACGCCCGCCCAGTGGCCGCCGCCGGCACGTGCCTCGCCTCGAAGAGTCGAGAGGATGAAGGCACAAGGGGGCAATGGTGCTCGGGACGTTTCGGGGGCAACGTGAGGTGAAAAGTAATCGCTCTCACCTCAATTCTCCAGGCACCGTCTCTCAAGGGTAACTCAATGAAAATAGTTGAACCTGTGCTATTCCTGACTCCCCCTTCCCCACCTAACCACCGCCCCCCCGACATTTCGAGACCGATTCCAAAACAACTGCGGTAAATTCCGCAATGGTAACTTCAGCAGACTCGCCAGTTGATGCACACACAAATGAGAAGAATTTCGCAATGGATCATTGCGAATAAAAGAAATCATCACGGAAATCGTACTAATAGGAAGGGAAAAGTATATTCTGGTGTCCGCTGTTCCCAGAATATAGTACATTTGATCTGATATTTGAGAATACTTGCCGAAGTGACAGCCGCAAACTCTCGGTCACTTATTCTCCCAACCATCTCCAGCGTCTCCGCTGAGCCGGTGTTCCGGTCCACCACCCACCCCAGACGATCCCCTTCCGGCCCCCTTCCCCTTCTCTGACGACATAATTCCTAATTGCCCCCGATTTCCCCACCCCGGGGCGTGGTGTGACATTTACGACATCGAAACGAAAAACTTATAGCCCTTGATTTGAAAACCTCTCCCCAGCCATAGATAATAAATTGTCATAAGCAATAGAACCGTTTCAGTTTTATTTCTGATTACTACTGTGGAATTACCATCAAGGATTAGTACCCAAATATTCATCAATGGTTTTGACTAGACTCTTTCTCTCAGAATCATCATTGTCGCAATGAAAAAACCAGTGCCATTTTTGTCGATTTTGGGAAAGGGTAGGGATTGAAAAAAATAAGAGGCTGTTTGTTTTTCAGCAAAATTACAGCTAAAAACAAACACCGTGCAACGAAAACTTCATGAAAGTCTTGGATTTAAACTTTATGGATGGTAACAAATGTTTTCTTTTTTCAAGAAATATCTCCGCTATACTATCGTATTTTACTAACCCAAAAATGGAATTATGTGAAAAATCACGTGCATGAGATTTCACCTTAGAGATACTGCTAGACGTATTCGAAAAAAATCGCTGGCCACACAATAATGAGAGAATTAAAATCAATTGGTTTGATATTAGAGGATAAATACATTTTAATTTGTGATGAATGCTTACGATACTTTTACATTCACGCGCAAGGCTAAAATCGCAAACTTTCAAGACCCTAAACCTAGCCGGTCATGCAGCGCATTGTAATCCCTTGAAACCACTCATTGAAACGATAACACACAAAATCAACGTCAAAGAGTCATTCTAGCTCCACTCACGCCCGAAAATGACAAGCATTACCCGGCATGGGCTGATTTACCACTCAAAGGATTAGTAAAAAAAATGAAATGGAGGGAACTAGCACGAACAATATAAATCTATAATACTTGGAACAAACCATCTACAAGTTCCATTTTTCTGCTTTTATTGACTCGCATTACATAGAGCTGCACAAAATAGCATTTTTCACATTCAATATTGAGTAAATACAGAAATGGATACCTAGGTGTAAGGACACTAAATCACACCCAACCCCCTCTCAACACTGCCTATTAAACTACGTGAAAAATAAGAAAGTCACCTTCACGCCAGGGTTGCATTACGTTGGGAAACTATACTAGAAAACAGCTATTAGCTTATCAAAATTGCTTGGTGAACGCGAAATAAAACCCTTTATCTCAGGGTGGTACAATTCCGTCACATCTACAAAATATCCCACAAACCACTGCGAGGGAGGCTGGCGTGGGATGTTAGGTTACGAGCCATTCATACACAAACATAGGTCCATACGTACATATTAATATATAGTCATTAATATCCACAAGCATGTGTACATATACACTATGCATATAATCTCCGACACACGGTGGAAGACAGGGCACCGCCCCCTGTCCATATCCTTACGGAAAATTAAATATTTCCCCGGAGTAAAAAGTTCACCGAATCAATGAGCATGAGATATTTCCTCACTAATTGAGTAAAATACCAGTCTGTACTCTAACAAAGGAACAACAGCGGGGACTTAGGACAAGTATTAGTGATAACCCTGAGGAAGTCAGGCGTCTCACGAAATTCCTTGGCGACATTGTCCTTTACATCTACAATAGTACCCTTTTTACACGAATTAAATGGGCAAAGGTATGTCTATGTATATTGGCCGCCTAACGTTTGAGGTAGACTTATGAGTTACAGACTGATCGCCACATTTCCCGACTCCGATCAAAAAGACAACCAGACACCCAATATTACATAAAATATTCTTCAATTCCAAATGATTTCTCTATCTCCCATCATTCCATTCAATATGCATTCCATTCATTTCCCTCCCCCAGCCTCGCTTGCCCGAAGTCCTCCCCTCTATCATATTCTTCAACATCCAATCACCAATGAAAATGCTCCGAATCGATCTTTCCTGCCTCCTTAACATTTTTTTCCAACAACTTTCTTTCCACCCCCACCATGCCTAGCACTCCTTCTTTCATTTCCTTTCAGTTCATCTTATATTTACCATTCTTCCCCACACCTACTTATCAAAATGCTTCCAATCTACACCTATTTTCATGCTTCAACGACCATGTTTCTGCTCCGTAAAAAACCATGCTCCACCTCAAAATGTCCACATATCTTTTCTTGACATCCTCAGTCAACGTCCGTCTCATCAACTCCTTCCTCCTCGCGAAAGCTTCTTTTCCTAACGCAGTCATTTTTCTTATGTCCCTGCCACTTCGACCATCTTGGTCCAAAATAGGTTAACTGTCCCACCCGCTGTCATGTTTGCTCGCAAATATGTAACCCATAACTTAGCCTCTCTCCCCTCGAAAATTAAATTAACTTTTTTTTGTTTACAATGATCTTAACCCCATACATATCACACTGATTTTCTACTGTGTTCATCACTGGTTATAACCTCTTGGCTGGCAAGTTTACTGCAGCTTAATTATCAGCAAAACTAACTGATTTATTAAGATAAAAAAATATATAATTGCGTGTAAATATAGATAATACAGTATGTATTAGGAAAGAAGAAGGTAAAAGAACTTCTTCCAATCATTTAAAGGAATAAATTTCTCCTAACCTAAAAAATGCCCCAACTATTACCATTCATTTTTTATGATTTAAAAAAGATGTCATAAAAAAGGTTTTTGAAAAAAATCAAAGGCAAAGTGTACATATCGCATTGTCCACTAACTGTCCCGTGAGATAGGCGAAACCAATAAATCCTACACTTTATTCAACCTGCTCTCAATTCATCATGCATCGAGTCCATTTTCAATGATTTTAGAATTTTTTTAGAATTTCGTTTCCAGGAAAAGTGGAATTTCTATTACTTAAATTAGAACCCACAAACGGAAAAAATTCTGTTACATCACATCACATATAGGGAAAAAGAATGCGTGCCTGAGAAAATTTTATATTAAGCATACGGCTCACATTCAAGGATATGTTAAGTACTAATACTTTAAAAAATGGATCCCTACCTACTTAAAACAACCACCTCAAGCCTAATTCTTTTCAATGCAACAATTTCAGAGTGTAAAAATCTTGGAACTAATTCTTTTCAATGGAAAATCATCGAAATCAATGATTCAGCAGTGAACAATTGAAAAGATAGCTTTAAAAAAAATTCATGCGACTGAAATGTTGCAGAACTACTTCGTCTGTATGTATTTTCGTGTGTGTGAATTATATATATATATATATATATATATATATATATATATATATATAAAATATATATATATATATATATTACACAAAACTATCAATAAAGTAAATACATGAAAACGAATAACCAACAACTTCAGTTTGGAATTTGTACTGAATGCGTAATTATTTCATATCGACCTACTCGTATAAGAGGACAACTGAATCAAAGCCATTTTCGCTTCGCAGGAGACATGAATTCTCTCGGAGCGAACACACTCACGTCAAATTAATAGAATATCCATCACATTTGACTTAACAGACACTCCAGGGTTCCAGGAAACCTCTAATTGCCGTCCACAAGGATTGGTTATGAAGTGAAGGTGAGTATGGCATAGGTGACAGCCCTTTCACGACCGAGATGAACAGGAGAGCAGGCAAATTAAGCATGACTGAAATCAAAATGAACTCGGAGAACAGGAGCTCAAGAGGAAACTCTTGTGTCTGACGGGAGGAGGAGATAATTTCGCACCCAACGCTATCAGACGGGAAACCCTGAAGGAAAGCATCACTCGCGCACGACTACGAATACATGTGACATTGTATGTACGGTATTTCGTCATAACATCTAGTTCCTTTAAAAGCCCCAAAATTTCAGAGTTTAAGAGGACGCCTCGGTAGCTTAAGTGGCTAAAGCACTCGACCGGATATTGAGGGATCTGGGTTCGAGTCCCAGTCAAGGCGAATGATTTTTACGCTCTGAAATTGTTGCATTGAAATGCACATTAGCGGATGACTCCGTTAAAAGTTACTGTTGCGGCATCTCCCGCAGTTTCTTTGGAATTTGTCAAAGGGAAAACACCATACGTGTTTAAAGTTGGCTTTAACCTCGTGGACAGTGGCGCCTCGCGCACGACTACGAATACATGTGACATTGTATGTACGGTATTTCGTCATAACATCTAGTTCCTTTAAAAGCCCCAAAATTTCAGAGTTTAAGAGGACGCCTCGGTAGCTTAAGTGGCTAAAGCACTCGACCGGATATTGAGGGATCTGGGTTCGAGTCCCAGTCAAGGCGAATGATTTTTACGCTCTGAAATTGTTGCATTGAAATGCACATTAGCGGATGACTCCGTTAAAAGTTACTGTTGCGGCATCTCCCGCAGTTTCTTTGGAATTTGTCAAAGGGAAAACACCATACGTGTTTAAAGTTGGCTTTAACCTCGTGGACAGTGGCGCCTCGCGCACGACTACGAATACATGTGACATTGTATGTACGGTATTTCGTCATAACATCTAGTTCCTTTAAAAGCCCCAAAATTTCAGAGTTTAAGAGGACGCCTCGGTAGCTTAAGTGGCTAAAGCACTCGACCGGATATTGAGGGATCTGGGTTCGAGTCCCAGTCAAGGCGAATGATTTTTACGCTCTGAAATTGTTGCATTGAAATGCACATTAGCGGATGACTCCGTTAAAAGTTACTGTTGCGGCATCTCCCGCAGTTTCTTTGGAATTTGTCAAAGGGAAAACACCATACGTGTTTAAAGTTGGCTTTAACCTCGTGGACAGTGGCGCCTCGCGCACGACTACGAATACATGTGACATTGTATGTACGGTATTTCGTCATAACATCTAGTTCCTTTAAAAGCCCCAAAATTTCAGAGTTTAAGAGGACGCCTCGGTAGCTTAAGTGGCTAAAGCACTCGACCGGATATTGAGGGATCTGGGTTCGAGTCCCAGTCAAGGCGAATGATTTTTACGCTCTGAAATTGTTGCATTGAAATGCACATTAGCGGATGACTCCGTTAAAAGTTACTGTTGCGGCATCTCCCGCAGTTTCTTTGGAATTTGTCAAAGGGAAAACACCATACGTGTTTAAAGTTGGCTTTAACCTCGTGGACAGTGGCGCCTCGCGCACGACTACGAATACATGTGACATTGTATGTACGGTATTTCGTCATAACATCTAGTTCCTTTAAAAGCCCCAAAATTTCAGAGTTTAAGAGGACGCCTCGGTAGCTTAAGTGGCTAAAGCACTCGACCGGATATTGAGGGATCTGGGTTCGAGTCCCAGTCAAGGCGAATGATTTTTACGCTCTGAAATTGTTGCATTGAAATGCACATTAGCGGATGACTCCGTTAAAAGTTACTGTTGCGGCATCTCCCGCAGTTTCTTTGGAATTTGTCAAAGGGAAAACACCATACGTGTTTAAAGTTGGCTTTAACCTCGTGGACAGTGGCGCCTCGCGCACGACTACGAATACATGTGACATTGTATGTACGGTATTTCGTCATAACATCTAGTTCCTTTAAAAGCCCCAAAATTTCAGAGTTTAAGAGGACGCCTCGGTAGCTTAAGTGGCTAAAGCACTCGACCGGATATTGAGGGATCTGGGTTCGAGTCCCAGTCAAGGCGAATGATTTTTACGCTCTGAAATTGTTGCATTGAAATGCACATTAGCGGATGACTCCGTTAAAAGTTACTGTTGCGGCATCTCCCGCAGTTTCTTTGAAAATAAAAGCTGTTAAAAAACTTCCCATGGCTTTGTTTTGCCCATGTATTGTAAGTCTATTTGTTGAACATGAGACCTATTTTCACGGTCACCAGGATAATTACATACGTAATAATCTTCTTGGCGTACCTTTACGGAATGGCCTGTTTACTTAGTGGATAGCAACCTGATTTTATATTAGGAAAAGAAACTTATTCTCTTTCATTCGTTATTTCGTACAGTTCATTCCTCTTCCTGCTTGAATATATTCATTCATGGTTTCACACATACCCTTCTGATCCTAAGCCTCTTCGTATCCCAAATATCTTGTCACTTAGACTACATCCACTCGCGGTTTTATCAGTAAACTCCTTTTTTGCGAAATATTGAATGGTCTCACATATATAGAATTACATACAAACACTACTATTCGTAATTTAATTCTTATCCACTCTGCTACATGATCAAATCAAGGCAGCACCTATATTCGTTCGTGACCCAAATCTTCAACCTGTCTCTCCTGCTGTCAAAAATTATTGAACTTACGATTCATTTATTAAATAATACATACAATATAGAACATTTTCAAGTGTATAACAATATATGTAATTATGGCTTTTAAGTTTTGCTCACCGATTTTTACTCAGTAACAATAGATAGTAAAAGTCGGCTCGTTCCCATAAAATCAAAATAAAAATAATTTGATGGGAGTATCACTGTTCTTCAATAGGTAGATCATCGCAACTAAAATTTAGAAATCATTACAACTAGACGCGAGATCTCTGGTCACAGCTTCGGGTTAAGGCAATAACTGCTATTTTCGATCTTGAACAACAGCAAGTTTTACGTCTTCGTGAGCCTGGTGACAGAAACTGTAGTTTGGTCAGTATAAATAACACTTCATTCAGTTAACGAAGGTGAAAACGCCGTCAATAACTACGAGAAAAGAAAGAATTAATAGCCAAAATTTAATATTTTTGGTTAACATCGAGACTTTTTTTGGAAAAATACTTCGTGGGGGAACACTGTAGAAATGTAAGTTACTTATAATTTTGTATAATTTATCAGTCCTACCAGCACGTAATTCATTAAATTATACCAATTATAGGAGAGAGAGGGTTGGCCGAGGATTTATGGAATCTAATTTATGATTATGGAAAAATAACACAATATACAGAATCCGTACACATATAAGCATTCAAACACAAACGCATATAAAGGACAAACGTCCAGTGTTTGTCCGTTATATGTGTTCCTATTCCTTTCCTTATATCTATTTCAATGTGAATATATACATATATGTGTGTGTGTGTTTGTGTGCTGGCAGTTCTGTCCCTCTCTTCCTTGATGACGGTGCCTGCGACCACCGAAAATTCGAAAGTTAGTGAGTCACTTTTTTGTGTGTTTCTGTGTTTTTGTCTGTGCCCACTAGTGCTAAATTTTGTACATTATTATTCACGTCCGTGAGAAATCCAAACAGTGTTTTATATATATATATATATATATATATATATATATATATATATATATATATATATATATATATATATATATATATATATATATATATATATATATATATATATATATATCCACACATATATACGAGGGTCATCCGGAAAGTAGTACCCGTTCGTGCCGCATGAAGTGCTAACGACGCGAGTAGCCGCTGGACGAGGTCAGATAGCTTCAGTGGCTTGTCTGCCTTCTCTGAGCCAAGTTGCGTGACGCTAGCATTGCCTGTGTTGTTTCTGTGATTGTTTACAATGTTTAAAAAAATTGAGAACGCCGCCAGTTGTGAAGTGAGGGCAGTGATTAAATTCCTCAATGCAAGAAACGTTCGCCCATGTGATATTCATCGCCAATTAAAGGAGGTGTATGGAGACAATGTAATGGACGAGTCGTCTGTTCGGCGGTGGTGTCGCAACTTCAACATGGGGAGGGGGAACACACACGACGATGAGCGTTCGGGGAGACCGTCTGTCATTACAGACCAACTGGTGAGCTCAGTTGACGAATTCGTGAGGAACGATCGGCGCGTCACAATTGATGACATCTGTGAGCATTTTCCCAATGTTTCTCGAACAATTGTTCATGAAATTGTTAAACACCATCTGCATTATGCAAAAATTTGTGCAAGATGGGTCCCTCGCGTATCTCAATGAGCTGGCGGCGAAGGACTATGCAGTAGGAATACAGAAACTTGTCACACGTTATGACAAATGCCTTAATTTGCTTGGAGATTATGTTGAGAAGTAGTTTAAAGTATCCTCTTTCAAATAAAATTTTTTATGTTTGTTAATATTTACTTTTGTCTTTTTATTTCACGAACGGGTACTACTTTCCGGATTACCCTCGTATATACATATATATGCATACATACCCACGCAAATAAATGGCTAGGCGTGTGGATTCATGCATATAAAACCCTCGCCTCAGTCCCGTGGCTTTTTTTCGGGAGAAACCATTGCTTCGATCCCTAGTTCAACATAAATTCAAGAGTAAGATCACGTCAGTCGGTCGAAACGTTAACGCGCGGATCCCGAGCCATTCAACCGAATAATGCGGACGCGACGCCGGGTTTCTCCCATCTCCCCTTTCCTTGTCCTCCAGGAGTTCCCACCTCCACCGAAATTACCCACTTCTACCTAATGGCACAAACGACCTCTGCTACTACCAGCCACCCACCCTCGCCGCCTTACCTCCGAACAAAGATGATGATGATAAGGGACACTAAAAGGCCCATTCAAGAGAAAGCTCTCACCAGAAAACCTCGGTGAAAAAAACACAGCAGAGACTGACTCTCCTGAACACCATTTTACGCAAGCCCTGCGTTTGACACAGGGCGCCACAGAAATAACCAAGGGTATTATTCCTATCTTCTATTGATGAGCAACATGCAAACTTTTAGACGCGGCTCCAGAGGTGTGTGGCGTGGTAAACTGGGAGAGCATAGACCGAAAGGTTCACGATCAAATTCGCATGATTACTCTTCCTTTACTCCTACCATACCCCATGAAACTCTTCCTTTTCACCCAAGTAGAGTGATTTTTCGAGTGCTAAAACTTCCTCAAAAACCGCAGGGAAAGCAGCACGCCACCTCCCTTCCTCATAGAGCTTAGCACTAGGTAAGCTATACTATCAGTACGAAAATAAGATAATATCCCTGACAGACACTGCCCAATCAAACCAAAATCTACATGGTACCATGCAAGCCCCTGCTGGGGAGTGCGGCAGGGGGTGATTCCACGCCATGAATGAAAAATCAACTTTTATTGTAGCTTACATGCTAGCCACCATTAATTTAAAAAAATAATATAAATTAAGAAAACAATTTGTACCTGGAAGAATTCCACGGTGGAAGAGATAAGGAGTGAAAAGAACAGGCCCGAAGTGGTTCGAAGAAAGAAAAAAGCGTATAGCAAAGAGATAAATGCATATTGCAGGAGAATAAAACAACATAGGAGAAGGAATGAAATTGGAACTTCGTCCAAGATGGCCCAATTGAAGAAAAGACGATGAAGAAATTTATTTGCACGTGCCTAAATTTAAAATACTCCCTTATACCCACGTACGTTTGTGAGACTAGCTGATAGTAATAAGAACAATAAAATTAGGGTTGGATAAAACAATGAACACACGACGCGTGGACTACTTTTCCCCATAGAACCGACGTTTAAAGTTATTACCGTTCGCGGGTTGATCACTACGGCGGTGGCGTTTCTAATGATTTTGGAGTCGTTACTTCAAATGACATCGGGTGAGCCCTTCCGGCTTTCAAGATGAAAGGAAACAGAGAATACAGGGTTCGTCCGGAAAATAAGTGTACTGAGCTCAGGAAAAAAAATTTATTACACTTTTACATATCTTAAGCTAATATTCCTCAAAATAGGACCCTTGTGAGTCGATACACTTGTTCCAGCGGCGTTCCCATTCCTGGAACGCTCCCGCGAAGGCATCATCGGGAACCTCTCGAAGACACGTCGTCACGGCCTCTTTGACGGCGTCCAAAGTCCCGTATCGCGTTCCTTTCAAACTCCTCTTTATCTTCGGGAACAGAAAGAAGTCCGGTGGTGCCAAGTCCGGGCTGTAGGGCGGGTGCGGCAGCGTTGCCACGCCGTGCTTGGCCAAGAAGTCCGACACGACAAGCGCGGTGTGAGACGGCGCATTGTCGTGATGCAGCCGCCAGATGTTTTTGATCGCTGGCCGGACGCGGGCGACTCGTTTTCGAAGCCTGTCGAGCACTTGGACGTAAAATGCAGCATTTACAGTTTGTCGTTCAGGTACAAATTCGAGGTGGACGACCCCCCTTTTGTCAAAAAGGACAATGAGCATCGCCTTGATCCGATATTTGCTCATGCGAGCTTTCTTTTGACGGGGTGATGATGGGGTGTGCCACTCCGCACTTTGTCTCTTCGACTCCGGGTCGTACTCAAAGATCCACGTCTCGTCACCCGAAACAACGTTCTCTAAAAAATGTGGATCATATTGCAGTGATCCGCAAGTTGTGTCGCGATTTCCAAACGATTGAGTCTTTGATCATCACTGAGAACTTTCGGCACCAACTTTGCAAAAATTTTTCGCATCTGTAATTGCTCCCTAATAATCTCGTGCACTATTGTTTTTGGCACATTACACTGCTCTGCTATCATCCGAACACTAAGACGACGATCAGGGTTCAGTACATCGCGAACTTTTCGCACATTTTCGTCGGTGAGTGTCGTTGATGGGCGTCCAGGCCGTGGTTCGTCGTCGACCTCTTCTCTGCCCTCCACGAACATCTTGTGCCACCGAAAGATCATGTTTCTGGACATGACTGACTCCCCGTAAGCCTGGTTAATCATACCGACAGTTTCGGTAGACGATTTCCCAAGCTTTACCGCAAATTTGATGGGATAACGCTGCTCCAAAAACTTCGGCATCGCGTTCCGTGACGTGGGTCGAGCGTGGAGGTTCGCGTTAACAGAGCTCCTCACTACACCACAGCTCAGAGCCGACTGCCTTTTTCAGCGTCGCTTGCCAACATACCCCCCTCCAATCGCAGCCCGTCAGAGCGGTGCTGGGCGCGCCTGGAGCGGCGGGAAAAAATCAGTACACTTATTTTCCAGACGAACCCTGTATAATGACCGAAGGTAGCAGAGGAGCAACTCTTGAGTAAGGCGGGTAAATCCAAACGGCCATGGATACAGCACAAATGTGAAAACTTATTGAAGCAAGAAGAAGGATACAAGAATCTAAGAAATGAAACTCAGGAAACCCTTCATAGAAAGTGTGGAACCAAGTTATACGATAGTACAAGGAGGTCGAGAAAGTGGGGATAGAAACCTGCTGCGAAGAAATCAATGACAACACAAAGAGGGGAAATAGCAAAACTGCTCATAACTGGTGCAGAGACGATTCGGGGAAAGAAAAACAGATGTCCAAAACGTTCGAGATGCTAAAGGAAAGATACTAATAGAAAATGAAGGCATTGGAAAGAGAGGAAAGGAATGAATGCATTGAAGTACTATACCAAGGGTCCAAAACACGCGAAGTTGATTTAATTAAAGAAGAACCTTGATGGAAAAAGACGAAAGGGGCCAAGAAATACTGAAAAGCGAACTCGACAGAGGCGTGAACTACCTGAAGACCAGCAAGGAATTGACCAATTAAGCGGAAAAATAATCAGGGCACTCGGAATCAAAGAGAAGGATACCATTTTTG
Source organism: Hetaerina americana (assembly GCF_022747635.1). Taxonomy (NCBI): domain Eukaryota; kingdom Metazoa; phylum Arthropoda; class Insecta; order Odonata; family Calopterygidae; genus Hetaerina; species Hetaerina americana. Next base: position 40,729,386 of record NW_027287316.1, read on the forward strand.
GAACAATGAAAGCAACGACAGACGGAAACTACCAAAGGACTTCAAGGGAAGTGTAATTATTTCAATGCCGAGGAAACCGAGAGAAAATTCAAGGGAAGAGTACGAAACAATCAGACTGATTTCTCACGCATCGAAAATAATTAGCCATAGAATAAAAGGTAATACAGAAGAAAGCCTCATGAAAAATCAATTCGGCCTCGGGAATAACTGAAGAACATGAAAAGCATTTCTCAATTCGAGGGTATAAGTCGAACAATATGATGCAAGTAAAGAAGTCATTCTCCCGTTCACAAATAATAGAGTGCAACGTAGAGCAGCAATGTTTGTGAAGAGTTGTCAAGAACCAGGTGGCCACTACTGGAAGAATTAGAATCGGAGCCACTAGTTGACAGTATGTTTAATTACAGATTAAATTTACGGCGTTAATTTGAAGCGGATTACTTTGTTGAGGATGTTAAAGACATAATACAGACCCCGACTCACTATGGTAGATCAGATCAGGGAGATAGATAGTAGAAAGTATAGATTTAAAATGTCAATTATTCCACGTACCATTTGAGATCAGAATTTATACGACAGCAATCACGCAGGAGATAATTAAAATTGAGTGTACATACTTGCCAACATACCCCCCTCCAATCGCAGCCCGTCAGAGCGGTGCTGGGCGCGCCTGGAGCGGCGGGAAAAAATCAGTACACTTATTTTCCGGACGAACCCTGTATTTTGTCGATATTCTGCACGTTCTTTCCTGCATTCTATTTTTTTTATTCAATAGATGCATCTTTTAAACAATTTTATCGCACGATTTGAATATATGCATCCTGTTATTAATAATTGTCGCATGAAAGTACCTTCTTTCGCGTGTTTAAATTTGTTAAAGTTCACGATCAAACTAATATATGTGCAGAGGTGACATGATTTGGAATGTGCATGAATGGCTGGTTACGCCACACGCCGCGCCACACGCTCTTGCCGTGGTTTGTGAGGTATTGCGTAGATGTAGATGAAATGATATCGAAGTAATGAACAAAGAAATTCAGAAATTTAATATGAGCATAAAAAAGGAAGAAACAAAAATCTGTGTGGTTGAAGGAGAGAATCTGAAGGCGAATATCACAATTTAAGAAGTGTGCACGAGCAAATTGAATCCATCTACTCAAGCAGCGGTATTACTTGGGATGGAAGAAGTTTGACCGAGACCAAGCGAAGAATAACTCAAGAAAAGACGGCCATCATGAAGAGGAGACACCAGCTATGTTCAAAGAACCTGAGGTCGCAAACAAAGGAGTTCGTCAAAAAGGTGGTATGGAGCATGGCCGGGATCAGAAACATGAAGCATCGGAAAAGTTAATCAGCGAATAATCGTAGTCCTTAAAACATAGAACTAGGGGAGAATACTGAAGATTAAATGGACAGATTAAATGAGGAACAAGAAAGTATAGATAAGAGCAAAAGACGAAAAGACAATATGAAAATCAATGGTAGATAAGTGCTACATGGATTGGAATCAACTTGAGGGACACTAAAGCAGTTAGGGAAGATTCCGCGAGGACAACGTAGAGGCAAGTACATGGGACAAATTAATAAGGAAGTAAAACAGAGAAGTTATCAGAAAATGAAATAATTAGAATTGAATAAAGAAGAATGGAGGACTGCAGTAAATACATGTAAATCTTAGGATTGAAATCTAATAATGATGATCGTTTGATGTGGAAAAGCGACATCAAAGACGAGGGCAGCATAACAGTTAGTGGTCATACGATATGTGTGCACCAGTACTGTAAATCTACGTGACAACAAGCTAAATTAATATTTGCGCACGTATGGCCAGTGACAAACCACCCTCTGCCACACACCCTTGTGTCGGCTAGCGGAATATTGTGTAATTGTAGAACTATCGCAATCTGACTACTGTGTGGGCTTGGTCTTAAGTTTCTCCACTGATCAACACGTGTGTTTTGACCTTCAAACCTTGCACGACTGGGGACAAGCATAACTATTGCGATAGGGGTAATCCCCACTCCTTTTTGCTGGTAAAACATTCATTACTTCAGTAACGGACTTTCCGCCAATGCGTCAACGAAACGGTTCGTTTCGACAATTCTCTCTCCCTCTCGTTCCCGAATTGGAAGTTAAAAATTTCACGCGGAGAGAAGGCTTGGGGAGGGAGGAGGAGGAAGATGCTCGCCCTGGTGGGCGTCACCCGCACAAGTGGCGACGTCCTTAAACGATATCCCTAATGAACGGGAGCCAACGAAAGAGCGAAAGGGATGGGAAAAATATTAAAATGTCCGCACGAGCGTATGAAAGAGTGTGAATATATATATATATATATATATATATATATATATATATATATATATATATATATATATATATATATATATATATATACTACCTTGATCAACAATTTCCCGGAATTTATTCAGAAAATTAAAAATACAAGTTTATTCATCTAAATCTATATTGTCCCCTTCAAAGTAATCCCCATCGACTGCAACACACTTATGCCAGCGCTTGATCCAATCCTCGAAACATTTTCTATATTCGGTTTTCGGTATGTCCATCAGTGCTTCCTGCGATTTTTCCATTACTTCCTCTCGGCTGCTAAAACGCGTTCCCCGTAATGGTTTTTTAACTCGATTGAACAGAAAGAAGTCACAGGGAGCCAAATCAGGTGAATTCGGTGGCTGTTGGATGGTATTTGTTGCATTTTTCGTCAAAAAATTACGAATAATGATAGCACTGTGCGACGGTGCGTTATCATGGTGCAAAATCCACGAGTTTTCTGCCCACATTTCTGGTCTCTTTCGGCGAATTGCTTCACGCAAACGTCTCATAACGCCCAAATAATACTCTTTGTTTACTGTCTGGCCTTCTGGCAAAAATTCATGATGCACTACACCGTTGTAATCCATGAAAACCGTCAGCATTGCCTTCTTTTTTGACTGAAAACGACGTGGTTTTTTTGGTCTCGGCTCATTTGGTGAACGCCATTCACTTGCCTGATGTCTGGATTGCGTGTCGTACTCATAAACCCACGTCTCGTCTCCAGTAATGATCCTTTTGATGAATGTGGGATCGGATTCAGCCTCGCAAATCATGTCTTTTGCGACGTCAACACGGTCTCTTTTTTGCATGAAATTGAGGTCTTTTGGCACGCACCAACTTTGCTGCTACACGACGGAAACCCAAATCATTAACCACAATGTCTTGGGCGGATCCATAGGCAATGTTCAAGTCCTCCGCTATTTCTCTGATGGTTAATTTGCGGTTATTGACCAACATTTCTTTTACTTTATCAATTTTTTCACCGACTTTCGATGTCGATGGTCTGCCACTGCGTTCATCATCTTCGATTGACTCACGACCACTTCTGAACCGCTCGTGCCACTGGTAAACGACCGTTTTTTTAGAGAATCATTGCCGAAACACTTTTCCAACATTTCCAACGTCCGTCCTCGTCTTCTTTTTTTTTGCCCAAACGTTCCCTCTTGACGCTTGGCTTGCAGCTGCCCGATGATTTAATCATTCAGCTGCTGTGTTTGCGGCTTCTTAGCCCGTCGATGAAGGAAGGTCCAATCAACTCCTTTTCCTTTTCAATGGTGGTTGGTCGTCGTCCCGTCCCGTTGCTGCTCTTGGGCGTTTGTGCCTTTCCCAGGAGACAGGTTTTAAGCCGCCGATCGACCGCAAGTGCTCTTCTTTTTTGCCTTCAAGCTCCTCGTAAAAGGCCGTCGCGCGAGTCTTGATGACATCTCCAATGGGCGCAGTTTCAGTTAAGGCGTGGAGAATTTCTGCGGCATAGTTCCAGCCAAGCCCAAGTACACTGTTGAGTGCCCCTCTTTCCGTTACCTCCAAGTGGTGGAAGGCCGTCTGAGTCATTCTGCCACTCCATGCCGGTGAAGCGTACATCAAGATTGGGCGAATTGCCGCCACGTACAGATACGTCTTTGTCTTGATAGAGAGGGACGGTGAACGCAGCAGCGGCGAGAGTTGTAGTCGTCTTCCTCTTGCCTTCCTGGTGGCAGCGAGGGCGTGACTTTTGAATGTCAGTCTTTTATCCAGTATCACGCCTAGATAGGTGACCTCTTCCTTCCATGGCGCCTCCTCGGTGCCCACGAGGATTTCTCCTGGTTCTCGCAGTCCTCCAGGTGAAAAAAGAATCGTCTGTGTCTTTGCGCTGTTGACGCTGATTCGCCACAGGGCGTACCACTCCAGCAGTTTGTCTACTGCTCGCTGTAGGTATGTTGCCGCCATGTGTGCTCTCCGCGAAGTGGTCACTATTGCTGCGTCATCCGCATACAGGGCAACCATGGTATGTCGTCCAAGGTCTACCGGGAGGTCCGCCGTATATAGATTAAAAAGTATCGGTCCGAGCACCGATCCTTGCGGCACGCCTGCGTGGACCTGTTTCGGCTGTGACAGCGCGCGTCCCCAGGCGACACGGAAAGTCCTTCCTGTCAGGTATGATGTTAGCAAGCGGCGCTGCAAATTTGGAAACCGCTGTATTGCAAGTTTTCGCCTGAGACCAGCGTGCCATACCCGGTCGAAGGCTTTCCTGATGTCAAAGAACGCCGCGGTTGAGCAGCATCGCCGATTGAATCCGGCCGTCACCTGTTCCACGAGACGGACGAGCTGGTGTGTGGTGGAGTGTTCCTCTCGAAAACCGTACTGTGATGCCGGCAAGATTGAGTAGGCCGCGATGTGCTTCAGGAGATGTGGCAGCAGTACCCTCTCAAGCAGCTTTCCCAGGGTCGCTAGCAGGGCGATCGGGCGGTAGTTCTCTACGTTCCTAGCGGACTTCGGCGGCTTCGGCAATAGGATGACTTTTGCCGATTTCCAGATGGCCGGAAAATGTCCCATGGAGAAGCAGGCCGTAAAGAGCGTAATCAGGTGAGTTGCGAGCGAGACAGGCATCTGTCTAAGGGCCTCGTTCGGGATGTTGTCCTCTCCTGGTGCTTTCTTGCAGCGTAGTCGTCCAAGGGCTGCTCTCAGGTCGTTTTCGGTAACCTTCGTTACCGTCATGGTGCCCTCCTCCGTTGTTTCATCCTCTTCAGGAAAGTCGCTAGGATAATCCGGTACCAGTGGATCCGGAGTCGACGTGAAAGTCGCCTCCAGCGTAGTTGCTGCAAATTCAGCCTTTTCGTCTTCCGTGATAAGAGGGCCACCAGGTGAGTCGATCGGTGGGTCGATCCGAATGCTGTGGCGAAGAGAAGCTGCCATTCTCCAGATGCTCCCATCTTCGGTTCGGAGGGAAGCAACCTTCCTTTCCCACGTCGTCTGCCTGTGGTCCTGGATGAGCTGCCTCACTTCGGCTCGTTTTCTTCTAAACCGTGCCCCATCCGCGGGACATTTGGTTCTTTGAAATCGTCGTCGAAGCCGATTTCTTTCGCGGATGCGGCGAAGGATGGAATGAGGCAGCGTCAGATGTCCAGAAGGGCGGATCAGTTTTATTGGCACGGTGTTCTGTAATGCTTGGTCCACGCCAGCTGTTATGACAGAAGCATATTCGTCCAGCATAGCTTGTGACGTCAGTGATGGCGGCTGTTCCGGTAAAATGTCGGACAGGATCTGCCTGTACCCTGTCCAGTCTGTTTTATCCAGGCATCGCACCGGCCGTGGGGGAAGTAACGTTGGGCAGCATCCCAGATAGGCGCAGACTGGGTAGTGGTCGCTGTCCAACGTCGGTGTCGCCACGAGAGAAAGCGAACTCGTGAGCCTACGGTGCAGCGCAATATCTAAGACGTCTTCGCTCCTGCCGTGATGCTGATGCGTTGGCCCATGTGGACCCGCGACGCGTACTCCGTTGTTCTGAGCCCATGTGAGCAGCGCTTCACCCCGAGGGTTCGGTGTAATTGAATGCCATGCAGCATTCTTTGCATTTAGATCCCCGAGAAAAAGCGACGGCCGTGACCCGGAGAAGATGACTTCGAAATCCTGTGTGGCTAGAGGTCGTTTTGGGGGGAGATAGAGTGACCCCACTGTGAGAGAGCCGATCGAAGTATCTACTTCAATGGCTGTCGCCTCTAGATGCAGTCGAGCTGGTAGGTCAATTTTTCTCGCAGCCAGGTCAAGCGAAACGAGGACCGCCGTGCCCCCTCCTCTTGTTTGCCGGTCATCCCGGTAAACTGCATAGCCTGGAACGCCGTATGAAGTTCCAGGACGGAGATGAGTCTCTTGCAGACAGACGATTGAGATTCTTGCCTTCCGTAGAAAGGCAAGCAATTCAGGGGTCTTTCGCTTCAATGCGCCGCCGACATTCCATGTGGCTAGGATGATAGATTTATTTAATTCTCGCCTATGGTCCATTTTGGTTTGGGAAAATAGTGGTAAGGGCGACAGTTAAAGCTTGCAGCTGTTGTTGCAATAGCGCAGCAGAGGACGTCAATGCTTCCAGGATGGAAGAGAGGGATGTAGCCAAAGTTGGAGTCGGCATCTGCGAGTCTGCAGCCCGCCTCTTCTGGAGAAGAGGAATTTTTATTTCTTCTGCTGTCTCCCTGGCGACCGGAGCCGGCGTCGAGAGTGGAGGAAAGTCAAGATGCTTGCACATGGTCGGACGTTGGGTTGCGTTGGTTGGGTCTCCCGGCTTCGACGCGTTGAAGGTACCAAGCGTCTTCTGTTGAGGAGAAGGCAGCTCTGTTTCAGCGGCGGTGTTCTTCGCCCCCTGGGTTGGTGCGCCTTTCCTCCGGAGGCTAGCCATCTTCATCTCCTTCTGTTTGGCGTAGACAGGGCAGGTCCTGAAAAATGCAGGATGGTTTCCTCCGCAGTTACAGCAACAAGTCTTCTTCCTTTCCGTATCCGGACATTGGATGCCTTCATGTGCACCAGCACACTTGTAGCATCGCGGGGCTGCCGTGCAGTTGGAAGATGCGTGTCCGAATCGGGTGCACCGGTAACACATTTGTGGCTCCCTGTGCTGATATTTTGCCACCCTGACACGGGAATTGCCGATGTATCTTATGGCAAGCATTTCTTTGGTTTGCCATTCAGGGTTTTCCTTGACAACGACAAGGAAGAAGGTTCCCTGCCGCACCAGATGCACTCGTTCCACCGGAATCCCCATGGCGTCCATATCTTCTTTCAGTAGCTCAACTGGGTAGGTGCACGGAAGTCCACGAACCGCGTAGAAATTGGCTCGTAGGGATTTCGGGCCCCAGGTCGAGAATTGTGCATTTGACTGCACCAACAGCTGCTTTATGGCCGCATAATCAGCCGCAGTCTTTAGTTGAAGTCTCGTCGAGTCGGTTGTATGGATTGCAGTAAAGGACTTGTCCGTTGCCTTGGATCGGACAAGTTTCAGCAAGGCCGCGTGGTCTACTACATCGTATATGATGAGTGCCGGGGGGCGTGGTTCCTTTTTTCGGCTTGCCGGGGATCCAGATGGTGCAGATGAATTTTCAGCCTCCATCGCCACGGGAGCAGAAGAGTTGTCCGTGTCCGGATCCGTGACGAGCGGTGAGAATTTATTACTCGTACTTACCGGGCGCTTATTAGTTGCTTCTTCAATGGAAAGGAACGGTGCGCTACGCTTCCCGGCTCCTCTGGGATCCTTGACGTGTCGCCAGTCGTCGTTGAATTTCGCGGCAGGGGCAGACGGCCCGTTCTGATGCATGGAAACGTCCATATTTAGAGCGCCGGCAGTATGAACAGGGTTTGAAGAAGTATTTTCCAGCTGCTGGTCGAGAGGAGTCCTTATAGTGTCCGCTGGCAGCGGCACGATGTCCATATTGGGCGCCACCGGCGCCTTGCTTCGCTGTCCCTCGATTATTTAATGATGTCAGCAACCAGGGTTAGAAGTATCCAGTAGAATATTCCAAGGGAGGCGTACGTCGAAATTTCTGTAGGTATATCCAGGTCTGATGGTCTATCCTCCGTCTCCAACGTTCCGAATCCAGGTGATGTCAGGTCACACCAGGTCTCCAACCAGGTCTCCCAGGTCCCAACCTCCAACCATTTCCTATTCAATTGTCAGGTCTCCAACACACACAGAGATAGATGTACTCTTGGCTACGTAACTTTTGCAAATGTCAAGTTATGACACTAATATTTAAAGGGAATATCAACAACAGATGTACCAATTTAACAAAAAAAACAGAACTCAAATCGGAACGATGGGAGCGCCACACGGTGGTTATTCCGGGAACTTTTTGATCCAGGTAGTATTCACACTCTTATATATATTTATATATTCATATATATGTGGTTCGCGGTAGTCCAGGGGGTAGAGCGTTGGACTGCCGACCGGAGGGGCCCGGGTTCAATTCCACACGCCGTCGGGCTTAGTACTGGGTGAACTCTACTATCACCTACCAAACCGACCTGTGTTTATGGTTACATATATATATATATTTATTTATATGTGCATGTAATTAAAATAAAGGGTAAACCGAAGACGACCCGCGAGCCCTGCTCCCTTCACTTTTTGGAAAGAGGTAGATACAGGGCGGGAGTATAGGGTAACGTCGTCTCAACGGCTCTCCGCAATAAAGATGGACTCAACGGGGTCATTTGCGAATGGGCCCGTCCACCTGTGCCGCCAACGCCCTATTCATGAAAGATTCCCAAGGAGCCTCTTGTGCATGTGCCGGTGGCTATGTGTGTGTGTGTGTGTGCGCGCGTGTGTGTGTGTGTGTTTTTAGGGTTGGTGGGTAGGGGGAGAGAAGAGAGGTGTGGTGAAGGGAGGCGGGGGGGTTAGCGGAAAAGAGAAAGGGGAGAAGGAGAGGAGGATTCGTTGGGGAAATCGATTCACGATCCCTAAACTCCCGACCTTCCTCTCTCCTCCTCCTTCCCTCACCACTCCACTCCACCCCACCTCCCTCCCCGCCCCGTCCATTTCGTTGCCTATCTCGCGAAGTGCGATGCGTTTCCGGAAGACTCTGGAGGAGGAGAGAGGGGTGTGTGCGAGTGTGTTGCTAAGAGTGGCATAGGTGGGGAGGAGGCGGTCGTGGAGGAGGCTGGCACGGTGGGAGGCGGAAGCGAAGGGTTCTCTTCTCCCGCCTCCTCCGGGAGAGGTGTGCGGGGCTCCAGGTGGTGTTCCCGTAGCAGCACCTCCCTCCCAACACCATCACCATCCCGGAGGAAAGAGAGGGAGCGAGGGAGGGAAATAAAAGAGCAGACGGAGGAAAGGGGTAGGACTGAAAAAAAAGTAGCGGAGCGAGGGAAGAAGATGCTTCGGGTAGGATGAGGGTGGGAGGGCGTGCAGGTAGAGCGAAAACGGAAGGGGAGAGAGAGAGAGAGCTTGTTTTCCACCGTTTAATGCTCGGAGGCTGCCAAAAAAATAACTCGCCTCCTCGTTCCCTCCCGAAGGTACTACCCCCCCCCCCCACACCCACCCGGGTCCAATCCCACGAATATTTTATCTTGGATTCCACCCGGACGGTGATGGCGTAATTTCAGCGCGCGGGTTAACGCGAATATTTACGTGTTTTTCGTGGTGGGTGAAGAGGGCGAGTAGGGGTGATCCCCAAGGGTCGGTGGACCAGGGTCCTCCTTCAGTACCCCCATCCCACCGTCCCCAACCCTTTTACCGACCTCTTAATCCCCACCGACAATGCCTTACCCCAATGCGGTCCTTAAAAGCGATAGCCGAAGACCAGAGAAATAGATTATCGCCACCAGCCAATACCCAAACGAGTTTCTTCATTACACACACACACAATTCGCAGCCGCAAGAATGGAGAACTTCCTTTGAACAATACGTGTAGGAGAGCGCTATAAAGTTCGTGAAGCATGAATGAAGACTTAATTGAAATAAGACTGTTCGAAACAAGGATTTGGTAAGCATTTATTTACACAGTCGTTAAAATTTGAAAATGATTAAAAGCATGAGAAAAATTCAACACTGAAATGTTACGAAGAAGAGTTCTCATTTTTAAACTGAGTACATAGACCCTGTTTAATTTTTAGTTTTATGGATTAGTCTCGATCAGTACGAGTATAATATTGGCGAGATGTAGATGTCGATTAGAAACGCCCTGAGGAAAGACGGCGTCATTGCAATCTTAAGGTACATGCATAGACCATGCACGGGTATTTTTACGAATAATTTCTGTTCTGTGTTGAAATATATAATTAATCACCGTTAGATTTTCCGATAAAATTAAAATAAATCATGTTCGCCTGATAACGACGATGACATTGTAACGGGCCTTGTTTTTATCACGGGGAAGTAAATAAGTGGACTGTCCCCATCTGTGTTTTCCATTAATTTTAAGTTAACTACACCAAAACTAACACGTTTGAAATGGGCAGATGTTCCCGATAAATTATTTTTCTAACATTCCAGTCTAATGATTTCTCACAGTCATAAATGTATCTTACAATTGCCGACTTACTCATCCTCTGCTCAGATAATGTATGATTCAGTTGCTTACATTCTAACTCCGGAGAGTTCTTCAACAAATACAATCATACTAGTTCGTATAATTTTTATTTTTTTTTTGGCGCAGACAAAAGTCGAGTTCATTTGTAATTGTAATAATAACAATTGCTAACTACATTCTATCCATTCGCTCGGTAATATAAAGACAAGCTTTGTGATAATTTTCGCGTTGTTCCATGCAGGTTGGTTCCCTTAGTCGCACGCCTCCGTGGCGAATAATACCTAAATTCAGGTGGACACAAAAAAATAGCACAAAGAGCATAAAAGTGAAATTTCGGTCTTTCGCTAGCCATTTTCTGGCAAGCCCTTAACCTTAAAGCTCTCGACTTATTCTTAGATAAAAAGTAGTAATTGGATTTGCATGGTGAGAATGTCTGAATTCCTGAGCTGGAATGCGATTTTCCCGAGGGTCTCCCAATACCTTTTGCTCATTCTCTCTCGCGAACACCCGGCTTCCACCATCACCTTCCCACTTTCCCCTGCGGGATTGGAGTGGTTCGGTGGCTAATGCACCAGGCCTCCAAAAGCCGAGGGACTGATTTCCCAATCCTGTTAGCGGAATGATTTTCCAGTGGTGTTATCGGTCCCCACTTTGGTGCCATTCCGGGGAGTAAGCTTCGACGGCGGTATATCATTCCCTTAAGGTAGTGTTCAAATGTGATTCCGCAACCGCTTCGTCGTCCTAAGATTAGGCTGGTGTCAACGTCAAGGTTCTTCATCACTCTTCTCCCTTACACCCACGTTAAAGATCCCATGATTCAAAAACCGATAAGCAGCCCTCGTTTTAACACAGGTAATACATTGCGAGAGGTGGTCCAGCGGGTAGAGCGCCTAACTACTGAACATAGGTCCGGGGTTTGATTCAATGTGATTTTTCGAGTCACTGATCTTCCTGGGAAACCACAAGTGGCAGAGATAAAGAAACTGGACCAAACTACTCCGATGAGTAAATTTCAAACGGACCAGTAAATATAATCAGCTGCATCATCATCTATCAAGTCAACTTTCGACGTTGTTACTGTGTGGGTAAATATACGTCCCAACAGTGTTCTGTAGTACTAGATAAATATTTACGAAGGTTACCAAAACTTTAAGGAACTTAACAAAACTTATAAATTGCGACAACACAAGCAAAACATTTTCCCCATTACATCCCTTAAATTTCATTTATTCTGTGAAAATTAAACTCCTAAGTAAGGAATTGAAAATTTTAAATTTCTCTTAGGGGACAAAAATACCAAATCATTTTTTTTAGGAGATCACTGATATAGTAAAAGTTAAAAATTTCAAATCTCTCCCTCCCCTAATCTTATTAAGAAACATTTTTTCACAAAAAAATACCCAAGAAGAGAATTACAATTATAAGTTTTCTGGAAACTTATCGGGAGGGGACATGGTTTCAAAATATGGAGGGCATTACATGAGAATTTTCGTCTTAATGCGTGAGGCACACATAATATATATGGCAGTTATAATTGATATTAACATTCCCAAAGATATTTCAAGCTCAATCTTACGCATTGAAAGAATTTTATAAACATCAAGAAAGTCATCATTAATGATACGTTTTTAATTCGTACTTACGTTTTCATTAATAATGTTTCTAACTTTCAATTCATGAGTTCTATCATGACCTACTCCCAGCAGTTATGTAATCAAATACATTTGAATGTAAAACAGAAATACATTCTACTATAATACTTTGTATCCACGAATAAATATAAAACCTAATTTAAATTTGATGAAGACTTTCATTATCATGTCCACATCTTTGTTTCATTGACGAAAAACATGAGGAAAACAGCGTGAATTGCGTAGGTTCAGGAGTGGTGTGATGAAAGGCAAACGTTATACCTTGTTACATAATCACAATGTTCCCTTACATAATGATTTACGACAACCAGGGTTCCGAAATTACTGCGTCATATTCAGTTGTTGAAGATTTCGGATCAACGTCGACAACATGGTCATAACCCTGGGTTATTATTTAACAAGCTACCACGAATGCAGCATGAATTCTGAAATTTATTCAATTCCTTATGACGCAGATAAATCTTCTTGTGAGTAGTACCTCAATAGCTTAACCTCACATACCTAAAACCTAAAGCATAGATAGAGCAAATATGACCTTGCTTCTCCCTCAGTAACTACTATTGCCATTAAGGAACAATGTGATCTCGTCTCCTGGGTTCTCGAAGGCGAAAATATGAAAAGGCGCGACGTGAAAACTGACGCTGTACTAGGCACATCAGGGACTTAAGGGATGGGATGTCTAGCGCTTCGGTGACGGATGGGATAATGTCGTTCCAACAGCGACCTAGAGTGCGTCATCGATTACAGAGCAACGTTCCGCGGAGGGTAACGGTGTAGGACATCAATATGGAACACAGTAGGAAGTACACGTCAGTGGGAAGGAAAATTAAGAGCATTCCTAGTAACGACTAGCCTGCGAATATTTACGTCAAACTAATCATATGAACGAGAGGTCAATTTACATTATGCAGTGTACCTTGCAAGCTACCGCTAGTGTGTGTGGCATTGGGAGATTTCACACCGGGTATGCAGTTAGCTACCGATAATTAAGTAAAATATTACATATAATGAAGGTAACGAAAAACGAAGCTGCATGCACTAAGGTACACTAAAATATACTAAGTAAGATACTTCTCTACACATACGAAAAGGACTGCTAGTGGCAAGAATAACAATAAACTAAGGTTAAATGAAATAATGACAACGTACTTGGATGCATACAATTTAAAACAATACTTTTCCAAAGAGTGCGGTTGCACTTACAATTTTATAGAATACTTTTCCCAAAAGTGCGGTCGCTTTCAGTTATTCTGATCCATAGTCTTTCGCGGGAAAAATGACACCTGAAATCAGCCATCCCTACGTTTGATCTCTCGAATCATATTGCCATGGTCTCTCCTACCGTAGTACGATGGGGCTGCGAAAGGCGGTCCAAGCGGAACTGAAGCACTCTGAATAATTATCATATTAAAAATAGTGTGCCATAGTAAAAATTGGTTTTCGATAGATTGAAGAACTACTACACGTTCAAGCATGACATTAAATATGCAATCTAAACACCCTGCTTTTCGATTTAGAGACGTTTTTTGATGAGGATGTATTCGTAAATGCTGCAGACCGCATTTCATAAGATATACGCAAGCTGTAATCAGGATTTGAGAATTGAGAATTTCGATTTTATTACAAAATGGAGTGTCTTCCCTTAAATAATGTTTCTTATGACAGTCTTGGGAGAGAGCTCATCAACTTCATAGCTACGTATCTCTCCCACATATTACCTATTCACTCCTTACCATCATAGTTTTGAATACACACTATTGAGTCATTCCTTGCAAGTGTTTCTCGCACGGAACTCCCCCACTGTGCCGTGTCTATTTTATAAAACGAACCCAAGATCAATAACTGATGACCCGTGGGGAGCACGAAATTGAGGTGATGATGTGTCATCGGTTTCCATATGATTCCTCGAGAGGCACTAAGAGGAGGATGGAATGATTCAATTCTCGCTAACAGAATTTTCCTGCTAATTTGGCGATTCCTCGCGAATTTTTTTCCCATCTGACGACGAGATTCGTGCAAAATGGAGAGCGTGTGCGTTTTAAATGGGCACTCCAGTGGGCTTAACCTGCGGATTTCGACGAACCAGCAGGGCTTCCGTGTAATTCCGGATGCTGAGAAAATCGATCGCTTGGGGAGGGGGACGTGATCGGTGACCTGACGCACCGTCGCCAAAATGATCCACGGCGAAAGATTATATGACAGGCGAATAAATTCGGATCCGCAGGCTAAGCAACTCGACCTGGGAGCATTTAACCATTCGCAAACGCCACCGGAATAATGAAGTAGACCCGAATCACTCAGTTGACTCCGACGGAAAAAAATAACTCCACATTTTCTTAGATATTCCTGGCGTTTTTATAACGTATTCTGCATTCGACAAAATTTTAGGAAAGAATAATATGAGCGATTTAAACCATACACAGATATCATACGTTCATTACATTCCTAGGTACCAAAATAATAAAATTTTAATGCATAATTAAAAAATCTAAACATTGTATCAACGTAAAATTTTTAATTTTAAGAAACGAATTGCAACTTATTCAAAATGCAATCACTGATAAATTTTCTAGCCACAGTTCTAGCTACTAGGGTAATTTCCTGTTGCTTGAATCAATGTGAAGACATCGCTATTTAAATTGAAATACATTTATAAAATTCAAGCTTCATTCAGTTGTTTACCTCATCATTAAGTCACATACGTTTACATTTCAAATGAAACAATGGATATGTGCGGAAAAATTGGCACTTCACAAAAAATACTGAACAAAATATATTACTTGACACTTTTTTAATCTTGCCACGGAAAGGCTTTAATCCCATTGAAAAGTTTCTCATTTCAGTAAGCACATCGACTGGTCGATACCCAGCTCGTTTTAATAAAATATCCGAAACCTAATTGCCCCAGACGCTCATAAGAATCTCTGTGGATACCAGATACCATCCACCGCCAATCAATGAAGAAGGAACCTAGATTTCCATCAAAAATGAAAGTTCAAGTCTAAACTTCACTCAGGGATTACGAAATAATAAATGTTTCGAAAGTGAGGTAGAGGGAGGAAAAATGAGCATTTAGGATGAATTTAAGGGAGTTAGAAAATATGGAGAGCAACAGAACCGGTCATAATAACATGTGACATATGGGCCTAAAGGTTATTTTGTATCATGTTAGTTAGAGCAGAGGAGTCCAGCAGTGTGTAATTCTAGGGTCCATCAAAAACTTTCCCCAGACTATTTCTAATAACAAGTTAAGTGAACATCTCGTTAACGCGACAGTGGTTCTCGAATGCCTCACGCTTCATTTCCCGATACACATCCTTCCTCATGCATATGCCAATCATCTCATGCCCCACGTCCTTGGGGAGGATTTCTGGCTTATAATATCGCTTTATCGATGCAGACGTGTTGGAATGAGACCGCGATGGGAACCTGAGAAGATTTTTTTTCAAATATATATTTTGTTCTTGACGAGACCTTTCAGTCGCGAAAAAGATGTCAAGGTGATACGTTCTACCTTACGGGGATGCATTACGTTGAAACCCAGTTTGAGACGATTAGGCTTTAATGATTTTTTAAGTTTCAAGCCGCACTTCAAGGAGAGCCTTGCAGCTCGCCCACGACTTGCAACCACAGCGACGCGACGTCGTCCATGGAGGGTTGAAAGGAAATTAAGACTTTCCTGCGGTGTTGGGGGAGGTTGGGGGTTAGGTTGAAGGAAAACCGAGGCGACAATGAAGAAATCAGTGACAATTAAAGCAAGTTTGAGAAAATTATTTTTTCGCTAAATAATTCCACGAATCGCATAGGGAATACAACTTTCTCAAAAGTGTGATGCATTCCCAGACGCAAATAGAGATTATTATGAGGTAATCTAACGGTTAAGGTAGGTTTTTGGATGGCCACAACTACCAAATAAATATTTTGTGACTCCTAACAAGACACAAAATCCAGCATCCCACTATACATCAGGTCCCTCTTCATCTCTGAGTACTTCCTTCCTCCCTTCATCCCGTCCAACATCCCTATTGTCGCAAGGGGCGTTCCTAACTGGTGCGACACAAAGGGTATCGGGGAAAGTCAGAATTACTACACCGAGTGTTACCCAAACAATCGTTTATTATACAAAATACAGTTAAAATGCACCATTTACAAAGATATACGCAACTTATGGATGGCTAGACCCTCAGTACACCAACGCGCGTCCGTCGGGAAGGGAGTATGGCAGGGCGGACGCGGTCACGACAAGCATAACCTAGGCAGAGCCCTCGTCCGTCGGGAAGGAAGGGAGTATGGCAGGGCGGACGCGGTCACGACAAGCATAACCTAGGCGGAGCCCTCGTCCACCGGGAAGGAAGGGAGTATGGCAGGGCGGACGCGGTCACGACAAGCATAACCTAGGCAGAGCCCTCGTCCGTCGGGAAGGAAGGGAGTATGGCAGGGCGGACGCGGTCACGACAAGCATAACCTAGGCGGAGCCCTCGTCCACCGGGAAGGAAGGGAGTATGGCAGGGCGGACGCGGTCACGACAAGCATAACCTAGGCAGAGCCCTCGTCCGTCGGGAAGGAAGGGAGTATGGCAGGGCGGACGCGGTCACGACAAGCATAACCTAGGCGGAGCCCTCGTCCACCGGGAAGGAAGGGAGTATGGCAGGGCGGACGCGGTCACGACAAGCATAACCTAGGCAGGGCCCTCGTCCGTCGTTGAGTCAGAAATAGGGCACGCTGTCGCGACAAGCGCAACATAGCCGAAGCATCGTGCTCTACCGGTCACCGCCAGATAACCAACTGCCTGCTTTTCGCCCCGCGATCAGGGCTTTTATACCCAATTCAGGAGCATTGTCGCTGGTCACGTGGGAGTTTTGGGGAAAACCAGGGAGGGAATACCATTGTTGTTGATCGCTTGGAAACATTGTCGTTGGTCATGTGGGAGTTTTGGGGAAAACCAGGGAGGGAATACCATGCTGCACACCTGCAACAATGCGTCGTTGATTGCTTGGGGTGGGTATTCGGAGGAGCCAGGAAGGGAGGAACATGTCGCATACTTGCGACACTATCCTGTTCCTTCCCTTTCCTCGTTTGCCTAACATTCTCCCCTCTATTACCGTCTTCAGCATCCCACTGCCGGTCAATACCCCCTTCATCCACTATTCCTGCCTCCATGGGATTTCTCCCAACAAACCCCTCTCTTCGCCCACCACACAAAGTACTTCCTCATTTGTTTTCTTCTCTGTCCATTTCACCTTCTCCATTCTTCTCCACACCCACATTTCAAACGCCTCCAGTCTACGTCTATCCCTCTGCATCAATGACCACGTTTCCGCGCCGTACATTGCGAAGCTCCTTATCGAAGTTTTTACGAGTCTTTTCTTAATATCCTTACTCAACGTCCCTGTCATCAACTCCTTCCTCCTTGTGAAGGCATTCGCCTAGCGCAATTCTTCTCCTTAGTCCAGCATCCTACTCTACATCAGGTCCCTCTTCATCTCTGAGTACTTCCTTCCTCCCTTCATCCCGTCCTGCATCCCTATCCTGTTCCTTCCCTTTCCTCGTTTGCCTAACATTCTCCCGTCTATTACAGTCGGTATACAAGTAGGTTCATCGACCAGAACAGTCGCACAGAGTAATAGATTCCTTCCTCCAAATGTTTCCGTAATATATTGCCGACAAACCGTGAAAATATAGCAATAAAGGAGCGGAATTTTGTAATGTGGACCGAATCGGTTGATCAAGCTCGTTTTAACTGCGAAGCGAGGCCTAATGCGAAGCGAAATATAATGCAAAAGCAACAAGAAATTCACGACCCTGCCCAGGCAAAACTTTGCGGAAATTCTTCATGATGGGATTGAATGAAAACCCTTATTGCAGTTTTCACATTACTGTTTTTTTCATGGATATGGTTTCGTACCAGCAAGGACGAAAATTCAGCCCAGCCACGGTGGTGAATAATAAAAAATTCATGTGGGAACTGCAAAGTTAGTTCACCAACTCCTAACAAGAGATTTGGAAATACATTTTTTTGTTCGCTAAAAATAGTGATTGTGGATTAAAATTTCATCAGTTACCAATCACAATTCAAACAAGCGGAACGTGATATCAACCATTAAAGAAATTATTAGACGGGTAGATGTCACGCGACTGACCGTAATTGTGCCTGAAATGACTGATACAAAACTCAAAAACATTTTCAACCAGAAGTGACCGAACACGCTCATTGCAAATTTTTGAACTTTACACGAAGCGTGATGTGACGCCGAGCATCGAAAAAATCGGAAACAAAACTTCTTTTCCAAACGAGGTTATAGTGACCACTAAAAAAAACGCATGAAATGAACATGCCGCGCAAGCGAAAGAAGTAATGCCTGAAAATTGTTCATTGATTGGATATAAAATGTAGCAAATTACATGAATTATTCAAAAATCTATCCAAACTCTCACATAAGAAGCCTTACCCTCATGGGTAATCTTTTCTGCGGGGATGAGAACACATTCACAAATGCTAGGAAATCATTCAGAGCCTAATGGCGATACATAATCACGAATGAAATTTAACTCAGAGATGTCTCTGCAGTGAGCGTGATGATCAACAAACCAGATGGCTTATATGGGAATATGAACTGGATATGTACGAGATCGATGGCGATCGACGCAGTAATCCGGTGCATAGGGTTATCCGTGGTCGACCAGAAGGTCGTGGCTTCGAATCCCATTCAATACTTGACTGTTACGTTATGACATATTGGTCAATGTTGTGGTATTTATTGCATGGTGTGGCAAGATCATATCCGTCGCAGAGCTTGACACAAGTAAACGCACTAAAAATAGCGAGGTAAAGCCATGGATTAAAACAATCCGCCTTCCTCTCATTTCTCTAAATTTTCCTCATCTACAAAATTACCCCTTAAGCCGCCATGGAGGTTGCTTGTGCCCCAGCCATACATACAGAAAGAAATATTAGTTAATAGACGCGTACGTTAGCAATCACACAAAATCATTAGAGCGCACAAGTGCCTGTAGATTGCACTAAATAGTTTGTTTGACTAAATATTTAAATAATAGAGTTAATACGTGTATTCGGATAATTGAGTCCGATGCGGTTATGAATGTATAACGTGAGAAGAACGAATGAGTGTTTAAATCTGTCTATATTATTGTCTATCTCTGTTGTATTTCATTACAATGGGTGGTCGATTCCGGCAATATAATTTGGTGCCATGGTAATTCCTTCGGTGTTCGCAAGACCACTCATGTGCGCTTTCCCATTCTGAAATTACAAACCTTGCCTTCTCTCTCCGTGAATCACTAGCCTTTCAAACCTTATTCCACCAACATGTCCGACGTGATTACCCTCATCTCGTAGCAATTAAAAAAAACCTATCGGATTTCCTCTCAACCTTTTAAAATTCCTTAATTAGGTTTGATAAATGCGATAGGTAATTACAACCAATTTCTTTATACTGTTCTTTTAAATGCATTAAATAGAGAAAACATTAACTCGATGAAGCCTCGAAAATTACTACGTATCAATATGGTCTTCACAAAAAACATACTTCCTTTACATTAAATCATCCTTCAGATCTATATTTCATTTCTTCAACCCTTCAGATTGCCCTAAATGTATATTTTTCATACCACATACATCGCTTACCGAACACTCTTCCCTACGCAGTAATGTGTAGCTAATTACGCACTATAAATAGTCTTCAACGTTCCATTAGCTCTCCCAATACTGCCTCCATTCACTTTTCCTTCCTACTCCAAATTCTCCCAACAACCTTCTCCCCTATCCTACCACGTCTTCGTTCGTTAAACATTAAAATGTGACCTAAATTACAAAGGATCTCGCGGTTACTTGGCAGTAAATTCAACCGTGACCTCAGAGATACCGTAGGTTCTGTGAGATCGTTAAAAGGAAATTATTATGGAACCTTATCTGTCTAGGAATTGATGTGAGGGTGAATTTCAGAACACCAGGCAAACAAAATTGAGTGAAAAGACTGCCAAATTCCTAAAAAGAAAAACATATACGAACCACTACTCCCAGTAGTTACAAAAGGCTAGCCAGCTTTCCGTTCGTGAAAGGAAACGATTTTAATGAAGAAATGACTGCGCCTTGGAGCTTTGCGACACGTTCTACTATAATGTTATTATTTCTACTGCGCATGCACAGCAGATTACGGAGTAGGTAGGCTTTTAACGGAGGCAACTGCACTTAATCTTACGAAATGAAAAATAGCTTAAGCTTACTGCAGAAAGGTTTGTGAAGAATAATATTTATGAATCTTAGGAAATCTAAAGTATCTTCACCAAAATGTAGAATTAAAAAATCACAATTTCTAACATAAATCCATCTTTAGGCATATATTCTTAAAGACGTAAAACTTTCATTGGTTGGGATTGAGGGAAGACAGAATATACTAGGTTGGGCGAAATAGGGAGAGGTGAAGAATTACACACATTTAGACATAATGAAAGAAGATAATCGGTAGATGGAGTTTAGGAATGGCCTATTGCAATAAAACTTTAAGGGTATTCAGTTTCGTATTAGGAGGAGTTTATAAATTATGCCGTGCTTGGTTCGTCGAAAATCTACTTTAACGGGTAGACTAATGCCGATAATTAAAGATTCATCGTGTTAAATTATGCACTGCGCCTTCCGCGCATGCTTTATTGAGAACAATGGCTTTCGTTTTCGCAAGTAAAAGATGTCCGCATGGCATGTGTTGGGAAATTCTGGCAAATTGAAGATGACGGAGGAGGGGGGGGGAAGAAGTGCAATTGAATTGGTGCGAGGGCACTTCTCGTCTTTTCTCACGGATCGGCCGCCGGAAGCACCCCGGCAAAGATGTTGCTTTTAACGAATTAATAGCTCTCAACTAAATAATTGGGTTACTCTTAAGTAAGATAAACCCATTTACCATCGACCGTCGGATGCCCAAATATGGACGTCTTAGACTCGAGACTCGGAATGGAAGGGAATTATGGCCCGCACTAGAGCGAACAGACGAGAAATAGATTGTGAACTAGATTGGCGTGTGAACGAAAATATTCCCAGAGAAATGTAAAGATTACGTTGACGTGAAGGAAAATAATTGAATTTTAAGGTATGATTAAGGTAAAGTACTTCATATAAATCAATTATTTATCCCGAATAACTTTAAGATTCAACGATAGTCCCTCTTCCATCAAAAAATAACTATGGCCCATCGTCCAGTTGCCTCGAGTTGGGGTCGAAAACAATTAAAGAAGAAGGGCTATAATTAACTATATATAGTGTATATATATATATATATATATATATAT
Organism: Hetaerina americana; assembly: GCF_022747635.1. Classification (NCBI taxonomy): domain Eukaryota; kingdom Metazoa; phylum Arthropoda; class Insecta; order Odonata; family Calopterygidae; genus Hetaerina; species Hetaerina americana. The sequence continues at coordinate 40,750,660 of NW_027287316.1, forward strand.
ATATATATATATATATATATATGTATATATATATATATGTATATGTATATGTATATATATATATATATATATATATATATTATTTATTAAGTAATCTACCGGTTAAGGTAGGTTTTTGGATGGACACAGCTACTAAATAAAACATTTTGTGACTCCTAGCAAAACACCAAAAAAATCCAGCATCCCACTATACATCAGGTCCCTCTACATCTCTGAGTACTTTCTTCCTCCCTTCATCCCGTCCAACATCCCTATCCTGTTCCTTCCCTTTCCTCGTTTGCCCAACATTCTCCCCTCTATCACAGTCTTCAACATCCCACTGTCGGTCAATACCCCCTCCATCCACTTTTCCTGCCTCCATAGGATTTCTCTCAACAAACCCCTGTCCTCGCCCACCATACCAAGTACTTCCTCATTTGTATTTAGCTTCCCTATACATATACATATATAATACATATATATACACACATATAATTACATATATATACATCTATATATATATATATATATATATATATATATATACCATATCTTCCGATGAAGATGGAGCAGAATTCCGTCGAAATGATCAAGAAATAACGTTTGAGTGATCTATTTATGTGTTTCTATATTGTTTGTTGCTGTCCAATTTATTATTCAACACTTTCGAGTTATGTCGATATATATATATATATATATATAAACATACATATATACATATATATATACATACACACACATACACACACGGTAATTATCACCCTGGAATTTCAACCTCACTGACCATGGTCTCGAGCACTTGTGTCATCATTAAGCTTTTTTAATGACAAAAGCTGTCTCAAACAAAGCCGGTGAAGTTGAAAATAGAGTTTGAACAAATATATGTGGTTCTATGTTTTTCATTTATTACAGACCTTAGTGTTAGAATTGAATTTTTAAATACGCAACCTTTTTCTTTAATATTTTATTGAGACAGCTAAAGAGTACGAAAAATACTAAAGGAATAAGCAGTCTCTTAAAAATTGGAACACGTAAATGGTAGATCAAAAGTGTGGATCCCGTTCAAGTGATCCCCATTGCTATGCTCCAGATATATTGGCTATGCTCCAGAGATAAAATCTTTCTTCATCCCACAAAAAAAGCCATCAGGATAATTACTCAATCTTCTGCAATGGAACACTGGAGACCATTTTTCACAAGTATGGATATTCTGATTGTGTCTAGCATGCATATCTATAAAGTATGGATTTATGTAAAAGATACGATACTCATTACGATACGATACTCATAGAATAATCATCTCTCCACGTGTAACTGCAGATTAACCAATGCACACCATTACTTCAATAACCGTGGTAAAGAATATTTAACAGACTACTAGAAAAACTTTATCTGCAAAATTTAACGAAACCTTGTATTCATTGCCTCAAAGCTCTGTACTCAGTGAACGATTTTTTTCCTCATAGAAATACGGTTATGATTTTCCGATGTAATATATTCCTGATATGCTGCTTTGTGTTATACTTGTATGCCTGATGTACTTTGTTCGACTAGGACTACTGTACGGCTTCTTAAAGACCAATATAATAATTATCATTATTATTTTTTTGCAATAATTAATGGTTTCCAGCGTAACTTTTCGGCCGTAAAGTTACTATTTTTCTCTTCCAATTCTTTTGTAATATACGGAGTATTTGGAAAATGGCATTCGTAAAAATATTTCGTTGCGAAGTTAAAACCAAACGGATTCATGAACGTAAGTAAGACGTTGATCGTCTTAATTTCGCTCGCGGGACTTAATATAAGCCGGAACCGTGGCCTAGACATGAATGAATCACAGACTTGACGGCACAAAAATTTTTCAAGTAATCCCTAACCCTGATGAACACCCAAGAATAAGCCATCGACACAGTTACTTCCATCCAAAATTAATCACTTCCACGCCATTCCCGACCGAGGCCGTAAAATCTTAATATTGTGATCATTTTTCAAGGAGTACACGAAAACGGGCGACCATTGTTCATAGAGAGACCAAATGGAAGTGACGCGTGTTGCATTATTTATTATTTTCAGCGCCGAAGGCGACCTTAATGAAACGATGGCCGGCGGGCGGCGGCGGTTACAATGGGACATCCTAGCGTTCATTAGCCATTCAGGAGGACTCTTGTACGCTTCCCACTCCACCCATCCTGCTTTCCCTTAACGATCAGTCGCAACTCCGCGCGCCCCGGTGCACGATGGCGCCCGCGCGCACGTCAAAAATTAAAGAATAGTCCCTCGGGGCTCGGTAATTGTGCCACCAAGAAGCATCGTTCATCATTTAACGGGGGGGACGGCCGACGCGATCGCTCTCAATCAAGGAGGTTGGGAAAGGGAGAGGGAATTCGGATGCCCCAACTCCCTTCGCTCCTTCCAGTCTTCCGTGGACTAACGACTTCTGCCAACTCCCCCCCCCCCCCTACCTTCTCCCCTTTTTTTGCGTATTTTCCGTCCACCGACTACGGACGACGTCGCAATGTCCTCGCGTCATTCCGTCCCGAACGCGAGTTATTCACACTTAATGCCGCCGGTATCGGGAAAACGTACCGTTTCACAAAACAAATGAGCTCTTGCAAAATTTAAAAAAAAAATCCCACTTCTCGCCGAGAATCATGGAGTTTGGTTAACATGCGCAGCGAGTTTCAAAACTCAAGTTAAAGATTTGCCATCTTCTTCCGTGAAAAAAGTTAAGAATTTGTCTTTGAGATCAACGTCGCGTTTTTCACCCGTAAAACCATTAATTTTTACGTTCCAAGAGCCGGAGGGCAGTAACTATTTATGCGCTTAGGTTAATTAACACTGTCGCAATATGATATTTATGACTTTGTCAGAAATAATTCTAAGCGATTTCCAAGGGTTCTCAACATGAAAGAGTCCGAGGAGAAATTTAAATTTAAATTAAAAATTATGAACCAAAAGTCATATTAAACACATGAAAATAATCTTCCCGGTTTAGAAACGAAAGTATCCCCCAGGGAGGTGTAATAGGACCGCTTCTACTCTTAATAAACATTAATGACTTAAGCGCACAAGTTAGTAGCGATTTCAGATTATTTGCTGACGACACGGCGGTAAACATGGAAAGATGGAGCCAACTAGATCGCAAGCTACTCTCTAGATATACACGTAGATACAATGTCGGATTGGTGCAAGGAATGGGGATTAGTTCTTAATTTAGACAAATGTGCAGTTTTGAAATTTTGGAGCAAAGGAACTGACGAACAGGACATACAGGTGGTGTATATGTATTTGTAGGTGTATGTGTATGTTAGTTGGTAGTTAGTATGTTCGCATGTGTGTGGGTTGTAAGGGTTTTTGCATGAATGTATACCATATTTTGTTTGTGGATTTTGCATGCAGTTTTTTTCTTAATTACGGTTGGTACCCTAACACCCCCTAACACACGTCCTTTGGCGACTTGCGGGATATTAATTAGATGCAGATGTACTTGTGTATTTATATGATGTACGCATCAAATACGGAAAAAGACAGCTTTGTTTCCAAAATTATACGTTCATGTTCCAATGTTAAATTGTATAAATAAAAGTTTTTGTTATAAAACAGTCTAATACATGCTATTTCTTAAACTCGCTGAGAAAACAAGATGTTGAAATATATATTAAACAGATATGTGGGTCAACTTGATTTTTTTCAAATGAATGATATATACTGCAAAAGGTTGTCTTTTTTCTGTTGAAAATTTAAAGTAAATTAATCCGACATCAAATTATGCATAAAAAGATTTCTCTGAAATGATTGCTAGGTATTTAGAGGACGATATAAATAAATGCTTAAATAATTCACGCCCCGTATTTACCCAAGAGTTGGTTTCAGTTCACCAAACGGACGGTTGGGAAAAGGTTAACCGCCGGAGTAATCGACCCCAAGGTAGCCTCGCTAAGTGAGGGTAGACCTCTCCCTCCTTTTAACAAACCCTACGACGTGCAAAATTCACACATCAGGGTTGGGTCGGAATCGGTTCCTTTACCTGTGCCGTTCATGGCATCAGAGGGAGTTTGTGTACCCGACAAAAATCTAACAGATAGGGTGAAGCTGAGGAAGCCTAGCTCTAGCCGTGCCACTGCTAAATCAAATAATACGGACCTCCCGGGTACACCTTTGAAATTCGAAAATGTCTCCCCCCTATTGAAACAATTTAAATGATTTTTTATCTGCGCTAAAGGTAATAACGGACTGTACATAAATCCCTCGTAGCATTTAATAGACCTCAGCTGAAGATTTGTTCAGACAAAAACAACATTTCAATGCAGCGTATTGCTCGACGAGTGTCACCAATACAAGTGGTATACGTATAGTAGTTGTCATAGTGACGAAGTGAGCATGTTTCGAACTCCAACGGATGCCGCTGACGATATACATCTGAGTACACCGAAGTAAAATCTGTTTCATGTTTGTTATATTTATCACTGTAAAATGGCGCTACTGCTGTATGTGAATAATATTTTACAATAAATAAATAAATTACAATTATAAAATTTTAAAATTACACATCAAGATAACAATATGAAATTAAATTATGCAAATAAAATAAAATGGTGATCACTCTTTATTAAGCGGTATCATATTTACAGCTCCTTCAGGCCGGTATGAATTATCCACTTCCACGCACTTGGATCTTGAGTGGAGTTTTCACGAAAAGATTTCCCACGTGATTCAAGGTAGTCATAACGAGATACAGAAACTCCAGCGGAGTAGCTCGCAGTTATGATACCGAAATACGAGGAATTTCACGGCAAAAATATTTGTCATGACTGGGATTCAAACTCGGAATCCTCGATCTCTGGCCGACTAGAGATACGAAGGCTTCCTGAATGACAGCGGAAATCTCCAAGGCAAATACTTCGGGAACACCAAGAATCTGGGTTCGAATCCAGGTAAAGACAGAATGATCTTATTCCTTGAATTTCGTGCATTCCCAGGTGATTTTGGACGCAGAAGACTCCAGAGGAACTCCCAGCGACAAGAGATTTCAGGATAAATTTTGACGGAGGAGACCAATTAGGGGCTGACAGAGCTTAGAGACGACTATAATTATAGGTCGAAATGTTGCTCGTTTACGGGAAATGCCACATTACACTCACGCAAATTGCAATAACCAAAAGTTATCAACTCTTCCTTGCGCATCGAAACGTCGTTCAAAACAAGAAAAATAACTGCGTCATAGTCGCTCCGCTCAATCTACCCACTAGACTACCACGCACCCGCCCCTCCTATTTGTTTTCAAGTCGGAGGAAGCTGCTTCAACAGTTGGATGATTGCGAATTATTCGGTTGAGGAAGTTTACCAGAAATGTTCTGCCGCGTTATTATCCATCACGTACAGTTAAGAGAGACGTTACTACGCGTAGGTTTGATTACATTTTCGAAAAGCTAAGAGGTTGAGGACTCTGCGCAGAAAGATAAAAATAATAACATAGTAAACGAGAGTAATATAGGAACAGAAAACCTCACTAGCAAAATCTAATGAAAAGTCTGGGACGGAAAAACTGCAGACACGAATATTACATGAACGACTGCGGAAATCTCCAAGGTAAATAAAAATCGTAGGAATCCCTTGAGAAAAATTTCGCGGTGTGTCTTCGCGGACAGATTTGAATACACGAACAGAAGTGGACACCTGGCTAACGGAAGATGTTACCCAGCATGGTCCTTTTACTTCAAATTTTCTTAACGGTTTTTATTCAGTTATATCAGCAATTTATCGAGAATCCGAAGGGGTCCCTTTGAACCAATGCAAACATTTCCGTTCTCGGTCCAATTAGAGTCTTTGCCTTCCCAGAAAGTTGGAAGTAGTCCACCCGGAAGAAATCTTGGAATAAAAGAAGCATAAATAAATCGTATGAGTTCAATGCCAACACTGAGTGAATAATACTAACTGTTACTTAGTAGGGAAACAGTACAACGAGAAAGGAAATTTACTCATGTAAAAAATAGAAATGAGTAATCCTGTTTTCCTCTCAAAATTGCAAGGTTGTATCAGATTTTCAACCAGGTGCACATGTATTTAAATTACTTAAAAAATGATTCATTATGAGGTGGTATCAAACGTTTTGAGGCATAATTGAAAGTTTCTCCGATGCCTGACTGCTTAACGCTACGGTCCTACCCCTCATGATAAGGCTTCGTTTTCGCGCAATGAAATACATTTTACAAATGAAATTTTGGATTGACGACCGCGCAAACATTCCACTCGAATTGGTTGTCATTTTAATTACAACCATTTATTATTTGGTCACAAATTATTTAAAGCATTAGATACCCATGAGAAATGGAGTTAATTGCAGTTTTAATGCGCTTTTTTGAAAATTGACAGATATAAACGTATATATATATATATATATATATATATATATATATATATATACACATACATATACATATTTTTAGAAGCTTATTAAAATCTGTATTACATGCCCGAGGAAAGCGATCATTAACCGTTACTCGTGAGAAATCTCGAAGAGATTGCTGACTGTAAAATATATATATATATGAATGTACACATAGATATTTTTTTAAGTAATCTACCGGTTAAGGTAGGTTTTGGATGGACACAACTACCAAATAAATATTTTGTTAAACCTAACAAAACCCAACCCAGCAACCTACTCTATATCAGGTCCCGCTTCATCTCCGTGTATTTCCTTCCTACCTTCATCCCGCCCGAAATCCCTATCCTGTTCCTGTCCTTTCTTCGTTTGCCTAACATTCTCCCTTATACCTCGGCCCTCGGATGTATAGAATACGGTCACAAGAGTGTCCGGGCGCTGTAACTCTTGAAAACTTTCAATGCTTCGAATTATTTCGAAATCAATTATTCTATCCTATGAGTGAAAGCATACATACAACTTAGTTTGTCCAAAATACGAAAAACATCCTTTGCTATGCATACATGAAGGGGCAGAGAGAGTAATTAGTATATGGCTACAATTACGTACGATATATCAACAGTTTGCGGTCTGACGTGACAGAACAGCACACTTAAGAGTTGATTAAAACGAAGATAGTACTGCGCAATTATTTACTATTCCTTGCAAACTTGACGTACTATCCAAACAACATCATTAGCTATGTACACACGTGACTTCTACACCCAACGATTACTTCTAAACTTCGAAATGCACGCCGTGTTGGCAAGGAATAAATGAGTGGATAGTAATAACTACTGTTATACAATGTTCAGAATAATTTAGTGTGCATTTATGCATTGTTGACTGTTAATCATTACATTCTAATGGATTAAATGACGGTGGAGCTGCAATGCCTAACTTATCGCCGCATGAACTCTTAAGACAATAAAACACCGATATTTTTTTTCTGGTGACAAATCAAGAGACCAGAGCGGGCACTTCAGCTTCAATTCTGAAAGTAAAAACACTTTAACCATGGACGAAATATATTCCGCTCTCATAATACCTTCCAATATTTGGAGGGATGGCACCAGAGTATTTTTTGTGCATAAAATGTCGGCCAGAACGCGTATCATCAATCGGATGCAGGATATAATACCCGAATCAAACTCCAGCGTGATGCTTAAGGTTTCAAGAGCCGTGACGCCCTCACACAGCGAGCACAAAACGATATTGCTGTCTTTAAAAAAATAAAAAAAGGATACTATTTGCCAGTAGTCCCGCAGACTTCACTCTTCACTGACGGTACGGACGTGGCCAACATTTAATAACTAGCAAGACAGAAATATGAGACCACCAAACTAAAGCGAGTGACGAGGTGCATTTTAAGTTCTCAGATCACTCAATTTTTGCTCGGGACTAGGAGCAGAGATAAAGATCATAAAATACGTGGGTACTCTACATGAATAAAAAACATGAATGTCTGCACCAAGCGAAAAAATAAAGTGGTTCGTTTAGCCGCAGCTGGATTGAAAAACGTTTTCAATACTTTAAATGGCGTCGTTTTAACTAAGAACAGCGTGGATTCCTCGTTGTTCATCTCTTGCCTGGTTTAAATAAGGTTGAATATCGAGGGACAACGAACCTAAGAAGCCTGTTCTCACGGACCAGTCGGTTTCTACAGCGGGCAAAAGGCAACCGTGCAGAAGCATTCTAGGCGGCTTTGGAATTACGGTGTCGCATGTGTACATCTACAGAGTCATTCTGCTAAGGAAATAATTTAATTTTGCTCTTAAATAAATTATGAAATGTCTTCATTAAACAACTCTCCAGTAATGTTGAGCGGAAAGTTTCGTTTTTCTCTCGTAAAATTCACGAGAGCAGCGCCATGAAAGGAACGCTTGTATAGTACTACCCCTATGCAGGATTCGTCATCCAAATTATCGTGACTGGTTTAACCCACTACCACACACCTTGAACCATTTCTGGTTCAGATTATAATGTGTAAAGGTGATGAAGAATTCAGGAAAAGGTATATTTATAGGTGGCATAGAATTATTTATTAATTTATTTCGCATTAATCCGAAAACACCACTTTAGGCTTTACACCGGACTTATAACAATGATGTGATCATAATTCAAAACATCCAATACCTTGATGGAGAAAAACCCACCTAGGTGGGAATCGAACCTGCGACCTCTGGGTTGGCAGGCGAGGACGTTCCCCACTGGGTATAATTACATATTTTCAATTCTGATTAACGTACGTAACTCTCCCCCTCCCAAGCTTTATCCAAGATTCGGGATTTTTCGGAAGCGTAGGTGGTATGAGAAAGAACCTGCTTCAATCAGATTCAAGGTTTCACACACACGGATAAAAATATCAAAGTGACTACTCGTAGATGACGTAGAAATGGTGGCGTATTACGGAGGTTTGACGAGGAATCTGGTCGCTATACTCAAAGTGATGAAGAAATTTAAATAAAATCATAAATAATGCTTCACAGAAAATACATTAACGAAACAACAGCATGAACTTGGGCATCGAAGACTCGAACGAGAGAAATTATGTCGTTACCTATTCAGCAGAATCACCAACGTTGAAAGAAGACACAGTGAGGAGGATAACTCAGGCAACTAGGACGTTCTACCAGAAGAAAAGGCAACCAACAGCCAAAAATACAGACCTGTAAATAGAGAATACATTCGATTAAAACTTATACACGTAAATGAAGAGGGATATATATATATATTTACAATACTATAGGAAAGAGACACGGGGAACACACTCATAAAGAACATGGATTACACGTATAATTACTGCGCGAGGTGATTTAAATAACAATATTAGTAAACAATTTTGGTTAATGAGGTTCATAGGTCACTATGTGATTGGTAAAAATATTAACATATTATATTCTTAAGATGAACTTATAAAAATATCACTTCATTGCGATGCAAGAGAAAATATTGAACTGCAAATGCTTCATCGCCTTTCCTCATTTTTTCAGCATTAAGTCGTTTAAGGCTCGTACGTAAATGTAAAAGTACCAGTAATGTTGCCATAGTTAGGAATTGCATCCTATTGAAATATACAGTTTGAAATATTATTCCGCATGGAAGAGTTTTAGATGAATATTTTATTCAAATATATATAAATTTTTATGGAAAAATACAATGATTTATTAAGAAACATAAATACAAATTTTTAAATTTGGGCCACACCGCCATCAGCAAAACATACTTGTCACTATAACTGGTAATTGTAATGACTTCATATAAATAACGATGCTCGTTTGTTGTTTGAATGACTCTCGCTTTGTGACATCATACAGGAGCGGTTGTTATTGATTTAGCTCTTCTGTTCTCTCTGCTATACATTGAAGGCTTTCAAGTCATTTTTTTTACTTTATTTTTATTTTGTTAAATATTCACCCTTGTAAAATTTTCTATTCATTCTTACATTCCATTCAAATGAAGTAATAATATAATTACATAGCGGTAAGCGGAAAGGATTACTAACATACCTGATTAACATTTCATAAATTATGTCGATGACCTATAGTTGGTTGAACATATTTTTAATCCTAATACATGCCACTTTGTTATCCATAATTATGATAAATATGGCACATTAATCAGAAGTAGTATTTATCTTTAAATTGAGCTATCAATTTAAAAAGATTGTTTTAATTTAATGGCTCAAGTTTAAAAAAGAGAGATGTCAATACTTTTTGGGCAAAACCGCTTTAAGAGAAAGAAAAAAGTGAATAACCTTTACAAGAAAACGATATGAACGTAGTTATCCGCCCTTTGCTAGTACTTCCATCCGTCCATTTGATCTTAATCATTCCCCAGTAACTCCCCATTTTCATTCCTCAAACTTTCAAATATAAACAATAATAAATAAAAATAATTTGAAGTTCTTGTTACATTTCTGTGGTATTTACGAGGGCAGTTCAATAAAGTGGTCATATTTTTTCCCACTCGCATAATTTATTTGGAAACATTTCAATTTTATATTTTTCGGATTCAATTACAACTGTCGAATCCAACTCTTGAAAGACTTCCGCAACATTATCGTAGAATGACGCCCCGCACTCACGCGTAAGCACATTTTGAAGGGAAAATTCCGAGTCACCTCCATTTCATAAACGGTCATTTTTATCTATCTGACGACATTGGATACATCGCTGTTTTCCACAAAATTCTCGCAGTCTTCTCCACCTTGTAATCTGCGAAATGCGAACGGAGTGGGGGGAATGGGCACTTTTGAGAGGTCGAAAAGCGAGATAAAATTGCGAAGGTCTTTACACGGCGGTCTTCTTGGTAATGCGGACATGCTCTGTTTCCCATCACCCTTTCCTCGTTCCCTATTATTCCACCTCCTCCTACTACTGCTACTCCTAATCCAATCCCTAGTGGAGCGAATGACCTTAGCGTTCCTTCACGTCATGGGACATTTCCTATGCCTCCCCCAGGTAATGCTGCCTCATCTCCGCAAACAACCGCGCAGCGCAAAACTACCCCCGACTCGCCAAACGACACTCCCAAACTCGGACATCGGAAAGCATACGCGAACCTTTGAGGGCATCATTACCTAATTACATAATCTTTTCTCGGCTTCCATCGAGCGCTTACATTGGACTAACGCGTACTGGACATTCAGGCCGCCGAGAGAACTAAACATGTATTTTTCCAACTGGAATTAATCAGATTAAACGGCTCCGTGGGCCAAGGTGAGAGGGTCAGAGCGGAGTCAACTATCAGACCACGTTCCTGGGTAAATAGGGGTTCGTCTGGCCAACCAGGGCGAGCGGTGGGGGGGGGGGGGAGAGGGCGTTTAAGAGGGGTGCTATGCTATGCGCATACTCCAGGGGGGAGAGAAGAGAAGAGGATCCTGGAATTTACCGGTCCGGCGACTCATTTGATGAGAGAATTCCAGCACTGAAATGGGATATGTTCGGCAAATCTACTTACCGTGGTCTGATTGAACCGTTCTCCGAGATACTGGGTGCAATTGATCACGGTCCCTCCCATCCTCACCCCTTGAATTGGCTCGGTGGGGTCGGATAATGCGCCCGGCCTTCCTCCCTTGGGGCAACTTTGACGCAAATGGCCCTTAAAAGGTCGAAGGAGGAACTTTCCCCTTTAACCCTAGTTCTTTTCCGGATTTTCGTTCCTCCCATTGCACTCCCTTAATATCTTATTCCGACGAACTGACTTCGTCCGCCGCACGCTCTCTATTGGCGCTGATGTAGAATGACGTCATTATGGTCTGCTGAAGTAATTATTATGTTGAATGACGTAATTGTGATGCGTCCAATGAGGTCATCAACCCTCCGCGGACTATGTTCCTCATCTCAATTAAAAAAAAGGGAAGAGTCAGAGCTTCCTCCCAAAGTGGCGGAAGACGCGCCTTCAACCATTCCGTACGTTTTCACCCCCGAGTGGTGACGTCATGGTGACTTCAATGCAAGTGTAAGTTAAAAGATTGAACGAATTTTGTAATTGTCTTTTCATGAAAAAATTGCGTCGTGGAATAATGAAATAGACGTCCTTGCCTAGTGGTCACAGGGCTCGGCTGCCCAGCGGAAGGCACTTGAGGCGAAGTCGTGAATCTTTTTTTAAATTTAATCGCCATAGCGACGCGCGTAACGATATTGTTCTCCGTGGAGATCATTTTGCGAACATGGATCTTGTGAACCATTCCCTTGGCATCGCCAGGATTGGCGTGTTGACGAGTTTCGCATCGTGAAAATTTGAAGAACAATGACCAGATGTTGGCCATTTCCGTGTAAATAAGCGAATGTGACAATGCATGCGGACCACGCAGATCGAGAATCGCGTCCCTGGATTTAAATACAAATGGATCCTCTAGGATTCCGTATGGACTCAATCTGTGTTATTTTCTGCATTAGAGAAATTGTCAGGGAAACGGCAAGCGGTACAGGGAAACGGAAACAATTCAACCCCTGCCAGAGCCCATGTATTTCTTACCCATTTTGACTCATCTAAACGAGTGCGTAGAATATATTTTACATTTATGTGAAAAATATGACCAATGCTTTGTGCATGCAATTATGTTTTTAAAAAATAAACGATGAAATAGATTGGACAGTGCATTTCGAGAGACGAATATTTAGAGCAATTAATGAAGTTAAAGGGAAAAGAAGAACTCTCAAGGTAAGATTGATTAACGGACCATTGGTTTGGAAAGATTGAAAAGCATCTATCAGCCAATGTTCTGGAAGAAATTAATGAAATATGTGTGTTTTTAGAAATTTATTATCGTCTGATCCCATTGAATACCCTATGAGACTACTACCAGTTATTATTTTTTCATGACCGATGCGGTAGTCAGTCCGGGATCACGAAGTAGGGGGTTCCGAATTCCTTCTACCAGTTCCACCTCGTAATTTGATGATGCACGAACTATTTGCCCTAGGGATTAGTTAAGATTCGAGAAAAATTGTGCGCTATGACCTTAGCCCTTGTAACTACTTGTACAAAAATCCATTAATGCCCGGGAAATGATGCAATCATGAGCCCTAGTCCACGTTTTAACGGAAACGATTAATTAAAAGTTTCTCTTCCCCAACGAGGGAATAAATAAACCGCTTCAATTCATGAACACGTGCGTCGATCCCTTGAAAATCACTTGAATATCGTGAGGCAAAGTCCTGATGTGGTTTTATTCCAAGTTAATCCCGCGAAAGCAGGAGCAGAAAGATCTCCTTCCACTAGAACGGAGGAACATAATTCCGAGTAAAAACCATCTTTTTTTTTCCACGGACAATCTGGGATTTTACATGAAAAGCACGCCGGGATGAAGCGCATCCACGCCAAGCTCCACTCTATTTTTATCACGGCAGAATATTTTTAAGTGCCCTTTTACGGGTCACGCGAGGCATAAAAAAAATAATAATCACAACACATCGTAGTAGTCTGGTGAAACGAACGCAGACATTTGGCCGCATCCATAAATTTTAAATGTCGCCGTGCTCTTGGGATATCTCGTAGTGATGATGTTTTAAGTTTTACTCGCATGATGCGGGTTCGCCAAACTGCTAAGAGTGCATCAAGGCATTAATTTGCGGCACAGGACTATTTAGTCTCCGCATTCAATTACTCAGGCTCATACGTCAACTCCTTCCGCTCTCTGCGGTGAGTTCAAGTGGGAGAAGAATAGAGGAAAGAGAGAGATATGATTTTTGAAGCAAGTTTTTTTAAAGGTTTCATGAAGTTATTTTAAGTCACCAAAAGTTGAAACTTAACATTGCAAATATTGCAATAGAAACACTACTGTTTTCTTCATCATCTTACATCGAAAAAAAAATAATCGAAAAATCTATGGAGATTCGGTTGTAGTTCATTAATTTAATATTGATTAAAATCTTTCCAACTCGTAAATATTGATTAATTGTATATTTTAATCGATTTTGAATACATATTGAAAACTTAGTTTTATCATTATCTATAAACGCATGATAAAAGACGTCAAGAAGTTATTTGGCGTAAACGTACATTGGATTGAAACGAAAAACACTCACCTGATCGCATGTAAGTAACTGCCTTTCGAGGAATCATAAAATAATGTTATCAACCAGACAAAACAAAAGCTGAATAACGTAGATAATAATCACAATAGAATGATCACCTGAGTCGAATGCCACACGTGTGGAACAAGGAACACTAGTGGAGTGTATCCGGGAAACAACAAGGCATGCTGAAATACTATGATCTTTTTAAATGGTATTTTTTTACAATTTTTTGAGTCCTGGAAGGTATTTTTCAATTAGAAGAAGCCCTCAGTATATAGGTCTGTAAATGACAGCTCCATTATGGTCACTAGGGGTTTGTTTGTGAGATATATCTTTTGTGTTACATCTTCATCTAGCGGTTACGTCTTCATCTAGCGTAGAACTGAGAACAATGCTCTGCAATTTGCTGCAGGCCGTCCATCTGTCTTGACTCGGCTTTTCACTCATGCGCCTGGAGATGCCGTCCTCATTCTGGTAAGGATCCCGTAAGAGAAACAGTGATACATTGGAAATATTGCAGTAATCTCCAAACGCCAATGTGCTTGTATGGGATCTGACTCGTGAATAAATAGTACGTATTCCAACGAAGACAAGGAGTTTCCTGGTAGAGGAAGAATACGCACTGGATCAAAAGACGAATGGGCCGATTATATTTACGATTCCTTTTTTTCCCATAGGGTTAGAGAAAGATTGAAAGTATGAATCAAAATTTTATTTCTGACGGTTTTGAAATGACAAAACAACCGAAAGCATCCCTTTTACGAGGGTCATCCGGAAAGTAGTACCCGTTCGTGCCGCATGAAGTGCTGACGACGCGAGTAGCCGCTGGACGAGGTCAGATAGCTTCAGTGGCTTGTCTGCCTTCTCTGAGCCAAGTTGCGTGACGCTAGCATTGCCTGTGTTGTTTCTGTGATTGTTTACAATGTTTAAAAAAATTGAGAACGCCGCCAGTTGTGAAGCGAGGGCAGTGATTAAATTCCTCAATGCAAGTAACGTTCGCCCATGTGATATTCATCGCCAATTAAAGGAGGTGTATGGAGACAATGTAATGGACGAGTCGTCTGTTCGGCGGTGGTGTCGCAACTTCAACATGGGGAGGGGGAACACACACGACGATGAGCGTTCGGAGAGACCGTCTGTCTTTACAGACCAACTGGTGAGCTCAGTTGACGAATTCGTGAGGAACGATCGGCGCGTCACAATTGATGACATCTGTGAGCATTTTCCCAATGTTTCTCGAACAATTGTTCATGAAATTGTTAAACACCATCTGCATTATGCAAAAATTTGTGCAAGATGGGTCCCTCGCGTATCTCAATGAGCTGGCGGCGAAGGACTATGCAGCAGGAATACAGAAACTTGTCACACGTTATGACAAATGCCTTAATTTGCTTGGAGATTATGTTGAGAAGTAGTTTAAAGTATCCTCTTTCAAATAAAATTTTTTATGTTTGTTAATATTTACTTTTGTGTCTTTATTTCACGAACGGGTACTACTTTCCGGATGACCCTCGTATATTACGTTCGCGAAACATTTAACGGAAGGAGACAGTCTCCATGGAGATGAAAACATGTCCTTTGCCGAGATTAACTTATAACTCTACTGGAGAAAAATAGATAACAACGACGAAAAGGACCGAACGTGACATTTTTAATTCCCTGCGACGATGAACTCTTTCAGGTCACGTCCACAAAAAAACGTTCACTGAAAATAAATGCCTACTAAGGGGGAAAACAGTTATCTTTTGTGAGGGAAAATCTTGCGATGAAATTAGTCTGAAAAAGAAAAAAAACGAGAATCTTAATTAAAGGCGAAATTTATTCTTTGCATATGTGGCGATAAGAAATGGAATTAACAGTCCAAGTCCCGCTTGATAGGAAAACATCTTTATTTCAAGCGATTGAATAGCCAAGCAAGGAATAAAACCGACGGAATTGCTACGAAAAGAGGTCAATCAAATGTTCTTTGATGGTGGCTCTTTCAAAGGCCATCCTACACGGGCAATAGCTATCTTTCTCTCTCAAACCCTTGAAAGCCCCCCCCCCCGCCGCCATTCGAGTACAAAGAGAGAAAATAATTAAACCGACTTGCGATGCGAGCGAACTGGATCGTCGAAGACTTTGAAGTGACGCGGGCCCGTGATGAAATGTGGCCGGGGAAAAATTGACAAAATCGCCCTGGGTGCGCTGGGTTAAATATTAAAAAATATTCAAGAGCAGCTCGATACAGATCAAATGCACACTGGCGAGCGTGGTAGAATGTATGATGTGGAACACTCCACGTAAGGCAGCTCTTCCGTCGGTTTAAACTTTTGGCTTCATCCATCCATTGTGACGGCCAGGAAGGAAGAATGAGGAAGGGAAAGACATGCTGAGATCAGCCGCGTGCCGAAGCTATGAACAGGGATCGACCTTAAATGACCTTGGGCCAGTTTTTCTCATATATATATATATATATATATATATATACATATATATATATACACATATAAACACACACGCACACACACATACATATATAAATATATTTCCGTATGATTATATATATTATATATATATTTATTTATTTATACGGAAACACTCACACGATCAGTATAATATCGGGACAACACAATAGAACACAAATAAAATAGTAACACTTAAAAGGACACTCACACGGTAAATTGTTTAAGCTTTCGGCCTTCTCCGAGGCTTTCTTCAAGTAAGACTATTACTTGAAGAAGGCCGAAAGCTTAAATAATTTACCGTGTGAGTGTCCTTTTCAGTGTTACTATTTTACCATTTTATTTGTGTTCTATTGTGCCGTCCCAATATTATATATATATATATATATATATATATATATATATATATATATATATATATATATATATATATATATATAATATATATAATAATATATATATATATATATATATATATATATATATATATATATATAAACCATAAACACAGTAATCAACCTGAAGGTCGGTTTAGTAGGTGATGGTAGAGTTCACCCAGTACTAAGCCCTATACGGCGTGTGAAAATTCACACATCAGGGTAGGGGGGACAGTTCCTTTCCCTGTGCCGGTTATGGTTTCCCAGAAAGACCAGGTACCCGAAAAATCACTTTAGCTTGGGTGGAGCTGCAGGTGCCCTGTGTGCCTTGCCCGGGAATCGAACCCAGGACCTCCGGTCAGTAGTCCAACGCTCTACCCATTGGATATATATATATATATATATATATATATATATATATATATATATATATATATAAATATATATATCCAGGGTGCGGCAACATAACTTCCTTTATTCAAAGCGTTTTACGCTCGATAAAAGGAAGTGGCTCTTATGTTGCCACACCCTGTACGTATACATATATATAAAACATACCTTGTTTGAAAAATGGTGCATTTAGTTTTAGCGCAAGCGTAGCGCAGTTTTTCACAGCGATTAGCTATTGATCGCATCAATCACGTGTTTGCACCAAAATAAAGTGCACAAACATGAATGACTTGTTTTTTATCCTATCATAATACAAGTAGGTTTTTTAGTAATATAGAGCGTCATGTACTGTTTGCTTTGGAGTCAAAAAGAAAAATATCGCTCTACAGTCTGAGTCCATCCAAAGCCTACCTAAAGCAGTAGCATACCTGAATAAAAATAAAAATCATAATAGGCACAGTTATATAAAGTAAACATTTTCAATGTATGATATGAAAGTATGCCAAAAAAATGATGAAATCATAGACCTAGCAACCTAGTATTTTAAACAAACAGTGCCATATAATTCCTACTTTAAATATTTTAATTAATAATTTCAGCATATTCCGCAAATACCTTTGTTAAACGCACTCAATTTTAGGAGGGATTACGGGAAAATTAGCGTTGATGGCGAAGTTACAAAAACTTCCACTTGATAAAACTCCCTCCAGCGATGTTTGGGAGAAATTTTCAGAATACCTGGACAATTTCGAGCAGAATGCTAATCCAACTTAAGGCAAAGTGAGGCGGTAAAATTGCATGCGTGGAATGGGGGAGATCCATGCAATAGAATTATCAAGACTTTTCGTGCGGAAGGAAAATCGACTACTAAACAGACTTCACTGAAATTATCTGGGAGGAATCTAATTTCTACATCAATATTTTTTTTTAATCGCGGAGGTTGGCTTCGAGTGCGGAAAGAGTGGTTTCCGGACCAAACAGCAGCGAGCTCACGCGAATGGATAAGTCGACTGCGGACTAGAACCTCATGTTGAACGCAAAATAGCAACAATTAAAGGAGACTTGGAAATGTAATTCATCTCAATTTTCGTTCCATTTCTACTGCATGCCTCGAAGGACTAACTCACCATGCATAAACCCGACAAAGGCGAAACTATCCTCTGATGGGATGGCACACGACTGGATTGAAAACCGCCATGGGGAAAATATCGTTTGACATGACCCGTATATCCGAAACAGAACTTCCGGTCGGGCGCGTTAGCCAATTTACGCCACCATATTGGTTACCAATGGTGGCCTACGATGCAAACGCTTGACACAATCGACCTCATATTTGTAGACCCCGGGTTCGAATCACGTCCCGAATGATTATTTTTTCAATACTTTTCATCCTCTTTTACCATTCAGGGTAAAGTATTTGAAAAAAGGTGAGCAAAGGACACGATTTGGACTTTCCACTTTTTCACGTGAAATAAGTATAAAACGCTAACGGGAGTTGATGACGAACATCTTATGTACAGACATTGAAGATCCTTCATGTACAACAAGCAAGATACTGTAATTACAAGAAACTGCGGGAGAGGCCGCGACAGTAACTTTTAACGGAATCATCCGCAATATGCGCATTACAATTCAATAACTTCAGAATTTAAAAACAATTTGCATTGACCGGGATTAGAACCCGGATCCCTCGTTGTCCGGCCGAGTGCTTCAGCCAATTAAGCTATCAAGGCGTCGTCCCACTCTCTGAAGCCTCGTGGACGGTGGTTCATCGCGCGCGGCTACCAATGAGGTGACATTGTATGTACGGCATTTCGTCACAACATCTTGTTCCTTGAAAGCCCCCAAAATTTCGGAATGTGACCGGACGCCTCGGTAGCTTGATTGGCTATAGCACTCAGCCGGACATCGAGGGATCCAGGTTCGAATCCCAGTCAAAGCAAATGATTTTTACACTAAAATTATAGCATCGTAAGACACTTTAAGTCTTCCAGGATTAACTCTGCGTTGGTCCATACTTCCGGGACGACAGTTTCGCGTCCCGGCGTTGCTGTCGGCGTCTTCAGGTCCGAAGTGACTTCTGCTGGTTTGTGTTCATCATTTACATCTCTATGCAACAATTTCAGAGTGTAAAAATCATTCGCCTTGACTGGGATCCCAGTCAAGGCGAATGATTTTTACACTCTGAAATTGTTGCATTGAAATGCACATTAGCGGATGACTCCGTTAAAAAGTTACTGTTGCGGCATCTCCCGCAGTTTCTTTGGAATTTGTCATTTACATCTCTTCTCAGGTACTCCCTGATTGACCAATAAATCGGATCTTCTCGGGTTATCTCTGATTAGCCAATTTTTTTAACTGTCTTATTAGGTGCTCTCTAATTGCCCGCTGGAGTTATCTGGTTGAAGACGCGTGCAGGTGTTGGGAAGCGTGGAACTTTCTTCTCTATTGAAGTTGTTGCCTTGTGGCTGTTGTCTTGTGGATTTTTATGGATTCCCGAGAGTCGCGGGAAGTAAAGGATTTTTTTTACGATAAGTTTCGCGTTTCGAAGTCAATATTATGTGTTGGTCCGGTCAAGGGGAGCTCTGCAATGGCAGACAATGAAGACTTAGATCTTCAATATCTGCACACCGCGGAGGCCTTCACAAGGAATCTTAAGCACAGATTTTAAGAAAAGGCCACTGAAAACAATTGGGAAGATCGTTTTAATCGGCGCGAAAACTTGAGCGTTGAGACCGGGGGAAAAGAAAAGATCAAGTTTTAAACATGCTAGAAGATGAGAGAATTGGGGAAAATTCTCTGGGGCAGAGGAGGGAAAAGAAGAGGCATTTTTTTATTAAAAAAGGGAGGTAGAGAATATGCAGAGCTAAAGAACGAGTTATTATCATATTTAGGATTAGCCCCAGGGATACTTTGTCTCATTAATACGTAAAATATGCAAAATGTGTTTTTCATTCATACAACACCGAACCACCACGTCACTCCGGAAGCGGTAGATTTAATTCGTCAATGTAAAAATGTGCCGAGGTGTTACACCGGAAATTATTGATTATTCTCTACTGGGATCATCTACTCGAAATTCAAATCGTCTTCGTCGAATTAAAATCTGACTAAATCACATTGCTCGGCATCAAAAATCAGGGGCTCTCAACGGCGTGGGCATGGTTGAAAAGCACCCCTTCCGTCCCATTTCACTTACGCCCATGGATTTAATCGTCGAGATGCCCCGATGAAGAATCTTTATTGCGGTAAACTATTGGGGGGCATTTTCAATTTTATCGATTCAGCCAATATGATTCATTTAACTAGATTAAGTCGTATAACTTTACGCACAAAATCGTCTATATTTCTAAATATACCCCATTTTTATGTTCGCGTTGATATATCGTCACATATTTATTCATATATAGACGGTCGCTGTGAAAAAATGAATGTCGCACAGTCTTACACTGATGAATGTAAAGATTAATACAGATTTATGTGCCAGTTAAATCTTCTGTCGATAAAAATGCAATCGTCCGTGTTATAGAGGGAGGAATGAGGGAAGGGGAGAGGCTTTTGAGGTGTGAATTGAGTGGAGAAGGGTGAAGAAAACAAGATGGATGGAGAAAAAGACAAACGAATAGTTTATGGTCACGTTAGGAGCAGATTTTGCCGTATGAAAAAATCTAAAAATGTAGGAAAAGTGGAACAATTGATTGGCAACGGAACATGGCGAAGACTGTATTTGAGGGAAGAATGTTGGGTATTCGAGGAAGAGGGAGGAAATGTTTAGGTTGAAAGGAATAAAGGGAGATAGAAAGTAGGTGATATGAATGAAGAATGATTCAGCTAATAAAAAGAAATGTATAGTATGCTTTGCAGTACTTCCAAAACAGAAGGCTATGCTACGAGGGTGCGCTAATGGGTATTAATATTTGCTAAAAAAACATCAAAAAACCGAATTATTATTGGTTGACTTAGCACGGATGTATAGCATACTAATATAATTTTATTAATGGCGTTCTTGATAAGAGTTTGGGTGAAATAATAAGCGTGTGTTGGGATAACATGGATGGGACTGAAATGTTTATGAAACACAGAAGCAGTAATTATAAACCCGTGATGAATTCGTCTCCCATTTTAATTACGAAAGTTGGCGGTGGAGGTTGGGCGAGAATAATTACACCCAGACCAAGGAGCAATCATAAACGAGATGAAAGAGAGCGATAAGGAAAAAATTATGTCCACGAACGAAATGAATCCTCTGTATTTTCGAGAAGATGGGTGTTGGGGATGGAGGGAAGGGGAATTAAACGTTTTATTAATGGCGCTGCTAACATGGATACAGGGAATAAACGAGCATTGTTGGAATGACAGGGGCAAATAAAATGGTGAATCACAAGACGCGACTTTCCCCGCGCGGATAAGATAACGCCCGAAACGTAATCATCTCGCCCTGACCCTCGTGTGCTCACGGCCAGGACTCCGTTAATTGTCACCTTGTGCGTCGGCCCAATTGGTGCACGGCACGCTAATTAAGAGGAAACCGCTGAAAGGCTGCTCCTTCACACAAGTCCTCGCATGCGAGAAATTTGTGGCCACTGATTGCTGGAACAATGGCGAACGAGAAAATAATTCAAAGTGGAATGCTAAGAAGACAGAATAAATGGAGCAGAGAAGGTTTCAACAACCAAACGGATTATGACCACAATAGACAACCGAAAAAAACTCGACCCATTAAGATTCTGTCCGAACTGTCATTAAGATGATTCTTCGAGGAAATTAAAATTGCAAATAATGATGTCCCAATGTGCCCTAATCATAATGGAATCAAAATCAGACGGAGAAATTTTGACTCTCCATACGTCAAGCTGCTAAATTAAAATACGGGAATTATAACATCCTTTTCAGCACATTTTCTCAACCATTCTTTTCAAGACATAAAATATACTGATACAAAAATAAAATAAATAAATAGTTTATGTAGTCGTTGATTTTTCATAACCTTGATCGAAGTGCCTTCATATTCTATGAATACTCAATGACTCTTGACTTTGACTCCGGTTTGAAAATAACATTTTATCTTCATGGATTCAGAATACTGCATTCAGTAATAGAAGCAGTTACGCGGAGAGATAAGACCGGCATCCAAGATCATTTGAGCTATTGGGTGCGGTAAGGGTCGAATTTTGAGGGAATGAAGGGAGGGTGCAGCAGGAAACCTGGCGTCGGAATTAGCGATAGGCCTCAAGGGGTCCACAGTGTAACCTCCAATCCGACGGGCGGTGTATTCACTTAATGTGCTAACTACATAGCACCCAAAATAGGGATTGGGATAACACTGAAAAACCCTGCCCCCTCCGGTATTCGAACCCGGACCCTAGGGATTGGACTCCGCTACACACGCTACCGCATTACCCCGATCCCCCTACTGCATTTTAGGTCAACGGAATTAAATCCGTAGAGGTTGATGAATTCGTTCAGGCACTAGTAATGATTAAAGGATAATGCAGTTAATGTGTATTAAACATATTAATTTGATAAAGATACGAATACCACGATACTATTCATACCGTTCCTTTTCTGGGTAGACAAGAGTTTAGGAAGCCTAATTTTACTTGGTTTAGGTGACACTCCCTCTCTATAATTTATTCCGTACTCTTTTCCATACTTATTTGCATTCCGCCACATTCATACATTCCCTTACGCATACACTTTTGTACCTGATAATTTTAATATTTCTCGTATTGAGTGTCCCCTCGCCGCATAAGTTCAACGACGCAAGAGAGTAAAAATATTCATTCTCAAAAATCAATATCTAATTTTTTTTAATGTCACTAAAAGCTATTCTCTTAAAACTCCAAAATCCTTTCATACCCTTAGCCATTTTTTTTCAACCGGACTGAAGGGCATAAAAACCCGTTTCCCTCGTCTGAGTGGTGAGGCAATCAAGTTTGGCGCCAAACTCCGTAAAAATTTCATCGTAAACTCATGAAAATATCTATCAATCTATGAAGTCACCCAAGGGTCCATCAAAACGGATCTGATTGATTGTTAACGAAGAGAGCGGCCGTTTCAAGGGGGTGGACATTTGACGAAATGTCCGGAATCGGCTCCGACAAAACGTAGACGCGCCACGATGAAATTATGCCATAAATTTCAGTTCCAGACTATGAGATATTTATGCCGTGAGCTTACGGCATGAGCGTCGCTGCAGAGTGAGCGAAAGACATAACTATGGAAGCGATCTCACTCCCCGAATCTACGATTCGAGTTTACGATTCCGGAAGATGAATTCAATTAGCCTCATTCTACCCACAAAAATAACTGCTAAAATACGTACAACAGGATGAATAACACAAAAATTACTTCCATTACTTGCGTTGCTTAAAATGGCAAAGGAAATGACATTTTCTGGATTCTTTGGGGGTATGTAAACCTGGAAACTCGGAAAGAAGTAGTAGTATTTAGGGGAGGCGGCCGACAGCTGAGGTCATTTGCGCCATTAGGGATGGGCGGATGAGGATGAAGGGTGGAGAGAAACCCGGCGTCGGCATTAGCCTACTCTTTACGAAAGGCGCCAAGGGTACCGCAGCTTAACGTCCCATCCGACGGACGGCGTACTCACTCAAAAGCTCCCTCCACAAAGCATCTAAAGTAGGGATCGAGACACCACTGAAAAATATTCAACACCGCCGGGATTTGAACCCGGGCCCTCAGGGTGGGAAGCCAGCAGGATAGCCACCGCAACATCTCGATCCCCACTCGGAAAGAAGCAATCACTGCGTTCAGGAGAGGTTTGCATCGGTTCTGGAGGCAAAAGAAACGCCTTCGATGCATCGGTTGACAGGTGATCTGGTTTTAACTAGTTTCGTGCTCTCTTGGTCGTGGTTCTGGGGTGATTGGCACCACTTGACATCTTGCGAAAAAAAACGAAGATTCGAAGGACTTCTAGAGACAACGCTGGGTGAAAAAGCACAAAAACCCCAGGGAACAGAGATGAACACTTGCTGAATGACATATCAGAAAGAATAGTCGTTAGGAATAAATATTTACTCTTGAATCAATATAGTATTCCTAAACGTCGCACCAGCCATCGACACAACACTTCACCGAATTATCTCAAGTCATGCGTCGGATTTGTTGTACACATTTTCTCGCACAATATGTCCAAGTACTAGTCCATCAAAATGAAGGCAAAATAAAAGGATTTACAATAACTAAATAAGGGTAACTTCCTACACATATATTCGAGTAAATACGAAGGAGAAGGAAACAGAATTCAAAGCAAATTTAATCACGTACCAGAGTTCAGTAAGGGTGCACCAAGAATATTTATTAACTCTACTCACCCAACAAACTAACCAACCACAGTTATCAACCCGAAGGTCATTTTGATAGGTAAGAGCTCACTTAATACAAAGTCCAACGGCGGGCGTAATCCCCTCATGAGGGAAAGGGGGGGTTAGTTCATTTTCCTATTCTGTTTGTGGTTTCTCAGGAATATATGGTGCCCGAAAAATCACACAGCTTGAGCGAAGCTGAAGATGCCTAGAAGAGTCCCCAGGAATCAAACCCGGTCCACTGGTCAATAACCCAGCGCTCCACACACCGGGCTACCACGTCCCTCCAGTCATTCCAGCCGTACGCATTTAAATACATGTTTACGTTGGATTTTTTTATTTCTATGCTTGAGGATTAAAGGGGACGAGTAAAGTGGTGAAAAGCATGAAAAAATGCGATTTTTTTGTTTCCCCGAAAAATACGTTCTAACCAAGGACTGACACCATTAGGTATTACCTGATAAATACTACAATTATTGCTTGAAGTAGATGTCCCCAGGTTTAATAATTCTACGTTTCCAGTCGTTGTCCATCTTCATTCTTGATTTCCTATGTGCTTAAAAGTACGAAGACAGTGGCTGATTTGTCAATCAATCTCATTCTACCTCTTAAAGCAAATTCTGTGTAATAAAGTGCCATCAACATGAAGTGCCTTGAACTCGATTGCGAAAGACAGTTGCGCACGCAATGGTCACATTTTCAGGAACGCCCGCCTGCGTGGGAGTACAATCGGAGAGGAAGGAGAGGCTGAAGATAATAATCAACGAGGAACGCATAAATGATGCAAAACAAGATGAAACAATGAAAAAAGTTTATACACAAAAACAATGACGAATTTAAGAGGAGATCCTGTCGCAGATGGTAGTGGATAACTCAAAAAAAAATCAATGTGGATTGCACTGGACGATTATATGTTTTTAAATTGAAACAAGAATAGAAAAGAAATACCAAGCAAACATGCATGAAAAATGACGTATGGTTTATATTCGCAAGAGAAGCAAAGTTTCGAACTGAAGGCAACTTAATCATAAAATCTGCCCCCTAACCAACCATTTTTACGAAGAAAAGCCCGATTGGATTTCAAAATGCGATCGAAATTCCTTGAAAATCTTCCAAATATTCAATTCACGTACCATATTATCAAATAAACTTTTTTTGATTCTGACAGGAGGGAAAGAGGGAAAAAGTATCACACATATAATAAAATTCACGAACTATCATAAATTATTCATTCACAATAAGTTTTCTACGCGAAAAACTCATTAACAAAACACGCATGGAGAGACGTATTAATAACGTATCGTATACATGAAGTTTTCTCGGGTTTTCCAATGGGCCAGGGGTTCCATATTGGCCGACGTTTCAATGCCCGACTCATGTATCGCCCTCAGGGTTGAATTTTAGTAGAACGATACACGAGTCGGGCATCGTAACAAAGGCCAACATGGAACCCCTGACCCGGTGGAAGACCCGAGAAAACTTCATCAAGCAAATACGCCGGGATAGCACCAGATCTTACTTCACGTATAGTATAGCATTCCATTGAAAAACTGTAATGGATAGATCAATCGAAAATATAAGGCTTCTTACGGAGGCTAGTGTACTCGCTTCTCACCCGGAGGATTCAGGCTCGAATCCCAGCGATGGCAGCAGAACCATAACTCCCCTATTTGGACTTGTTCATTTTAAATTGCAGTATTGTAATGCATTCGCGAGTGCCATTAATACTTATTTAAACATGCTAATACCGATATAAAAAACTAGGGTATTTACAACTATCTACATAACTTGGAAATGTTTTGGACTAAAATGGCCACAGCAGTAAGGACAGCAGAAGGAGGCTTAATGCAATGAGGCTTTCACAAGGAAGAGGAAAATTATCACAGTGACGTTGAGTAGCTAGTTTCTGTGACTCGTTTAAACTCTTACAAGGAGAGTGGTTTTGTACGGCGTGGAAACTTGGGTGTTGAAATGATGACAATGTGG
Organism: Hetaerina americana; assembly: GCF_022747635.1. Classification (NCBI taxonomy): domain Eukaryota; kingdom Metazoa; phylum Arthropoda; class Insecta; order Odonata; family Calopterygidae; genus Hetaerina; species Hetaerina americana. The sequence goes on from NW_027287316.1 coordinate 40,777,111, forward strand.
AGAAGTATGAAAACAGTAAAATGGACGGAATGAAAGGGAGAAGTACAAAGCATGGTGGGAGGGGGGAGAGGAGAGGGTTGTCGGGTGAAATTCAAATCCAAATGCGTCAACAATGATGGATGCATAACATTTCAATTAGAGACGGAGTTTTGAAGACTGTGATAGAGGAAAGATCGTTAGGCAAACAAGGCAGGGAGAGGAACCGGCAAGGTATAGTATGTTGGATGAAACGAAAGGAGATAGAAATAATAAATTAGTAGGACATACGAGTATTTTAGTGTTGTATTTCAAGTTGTGTCTAGTTGCGTGAGACTTAAAAATATAGCGCTTTCAATCTCTGTCCATCCATATCTCGTTCAAAGCGAGAGTAGTGGGGTACACAGAGGAACTAGAACGGGAGTTCCTCCAAGCAGCAAGGGAAAAGGCGGGACTAAGGCTTTAAATAAGGTGAAGTACTCTCGATTTTACTTACGATATCAAAGAAATCGTTAGAATCCCTCATTCAGCCGGCAGATTGGACTATCCCGATAAAATAATACATATTCGGAGACTATTTCTCTCCTTGCACGATACGATATCACAACATCAACAAGGATAATCTAAGAAAAAAGCTAGGGTCTAAGAACCTAGCTGCGAACCTATTTCCATGAACATTCATCCGATTAGTTAAATAAGGTAAGTGACATCACACCCCCTGCCACACGTCTCGTAGACGACTTTCAGATGACGTCTAAGACGTAGATGAAGAGATTTAAACCTACCTCGAGCAGTAGACTTCCCAAGTAGAGCTCGAGGCTGAAACAACGTATATGTGTGGCTAAGTTTGCATGCGAACAAAGGAAATTTCAAAACACTACACCAAAACCGATTGCATAAATTCTCCCATGTTATCCCCCCGCCCCCCCCCACCGCCCCGTTGCGGTAGGGATGCTAAATTGAAGAGGCATTACGCAGGAGCTGTAATCACCAACGGTCGCAAGAACTTCCACGGAGCGGAGGGAAGAACACATTTCCACAGCTTCAAGGAACCCAGGCGACTCAAAGGCCCCACCGTCAATTTCCTCCCCTGCTCTCTCACTGACCCCTAATCCACGATCCAATCCCAACGCCCCACTTCCAGCCAGGCCCGCAACCCCTCGCCCCCTACCCGGCCGCCAAACGGCGAAGGGAAGGCGCACCCCACGCCCGCTTGCCCCGCAATTGACATCCGGAATTCGTCCGGTCGGAGATCAAACGACGGTCAATTCTGAGGAGAAGGAGGCCTCCCTTGTGTTTCCCGTCTTCCTTCCCTCGGGATTGGTTCCCGGGGTGAACCGGATGAGAAGATAAAATCACAATGAACGGGAGGGTGAAAAAGGGACCGTGGATGAATAGGCGGTCAAAGGAAACGAGCCGAGAGATCTTCACGCAAAAGGGCCGAGAGGGAAATACGGAATCAAGGGTGTGGTGGAGGAAGAGGGGATAGGGAAAAGGGATCGAGGGACGTGCGCGGGCGGGATATTAAATTTTCGGGGACGCGATGTTTACTTTCAAATTTCGACCCCTCGGATGGCGTGGCGGACTTAAAAAAGAGCGGTCAGGATAATGCGTTCGGCCGCTGACGGAAGGACCCGAATTTAATCCGCGGGTAACGACCTCAAGTTCACGCAAACCGGGTAATTTTCTAGAAATCGGATCTTCCTTAAAAATATGCCCCCTGCAGAGGAAAAGATACTCCCGCATATCCTCTGATTGGTAAATTTCACACACCGTGGAGTATTTACTAGATTCATACATGGAACCCTGCAAGCCAATGCAAGGGTGTATGGGCAGGAGTGATTACACACCAGACTATATTGGCGCAAAAAATTATCCGAGCTATGAGCTCCACCCTAACATACTATTATCAATCTTCGGGCTGGTCGCTGTGGTTGGAGGTGAATCTACGTTAGCCGATTGAAGAAAATATCGAGTTGACGTGTTCGTGGAGCGAGCACGTCGAGAATTTCTACCACATAGATATAACCATGGGCTACATCGATATCATGCCCAAATCCACATTACTTTAATGAACTAGATCACCAAAACATGCTTAGGGAAACTAATTCCCAGCATTCATAATTCTACCTATCTTTAAGTTAGGTTTTTCATATTCCCATATCATATATAGTACGAGGGTCATCCGGAAAGTAGTACCCGTTCGTGAAATAAAGACACAAAAGTAAATATTAACAAACATAAAAAATTTTATTTGAAAGAGGATACTTTAAACTACTTCTCAACATAATCTCCAAGCAAATTAAGGCATTTGTCATAACGTGTGACAAGTTTCTGTATTCCTGCTGCATAGTCCTTCGCCGCCAGCTCATTGAGATACGCGAGGGACCCATCTTGCACAAATTTTTGCATAATGCAGATGGTGTTTAACAATTTCATGAACAATTGTTCGAGAAACATTGGGAAAATGCTCACAGATGTCATCAATTGTGACGCGCCGATCGTTCCTCACGAATTCGTCAACTGAGCTCACCAGTTGGTCTGTAATGACAGACGGTCTCCCCGAACGCTCATCGTCGTGTGTGTTCCCCCTCCCCATGTTGAAGTTGCGACACCACCGCCGAACAGACGACTCGTCCATTACATTGTCTCCATACACCTCCTTTAATTGGCGATGAATATCACATGGGCGAACGTTTCTTGCATTGAGGAATTTAATCACTGCCCTCACTTCACAACTGGCGGCGTTCTCAATTTTTTTAAACATTGTAAACAATCACAGAAACAACACAGGCAATGCTAGCGTCACGCAACTTGGCTCAGAGAAGGCAGACAAGCCACTGAAGCTATCTGACCTCGTCCAGCGGCTACTCGCGTCGTCAGCACTTCATGCGGCACGAACGGGTACTACTTTCCGGATGACCCTCGTGTGTATGTATATATATATATATATACACATATATATATAAATATATATATACATATATATATACACACATATATATATATACATATATATATACATATATATATATATATATATATATATATGTGTGTGTACATATATATATATATATATATAAAAGTGGGTCGCCTACCGGAGGGTCCCGGGTTCGATTCCCGGGCAAGGCACTCTGGGCACCTGCAGCTACACCCAGGCTAAAGTGATTTTTCGGGTACCAGGTCTTCCTGGGAAACCATAACCGGCACAGGGAAAGGAACCGGCCCCCCTACCCTGATGTGTGAATTTCCACACGCCGTATTAGTACTGGGTGATCTCTACCATCACCTACTAAACTAACCTTCGGGTTGATTACTGTGTTTATGGTACACACACACACACGCATATATACGTATATACGAGGGTCATCCGGAAAGTAGTACCCGTTCGTGAAATAAAGACACAAAAGTAAATATTAACAAACATAAAAAATTTTATTTGAAAGAGGATACTTTAAACTACTTCTCAACATAATCTCCAAGCAAATTAAGGCATTTGTCATAACGTGTGACAAGTTTCTGTATTCCTGCTGCATAGTCCTTCGCCGCCAGCTCATTGAGATACGCGAGGGACCCATCTTGCACAAATTTTTGCATAATGCAGATGGTGTTTAACAATTTCATGAACAATTGTTCGAGAAACATTGGGAAAATGCTCACAGATGTCATCAATTGTGACGCGCCGATCGTTCCTCACGAATTCGTCAACTGAGCTCACCAGTTGGTCTGTAAAGACAGACGGTCTCTCCGAACGCTCATCGTCGTGTGTGTTCCCCCTCCCCATGTTGAAGTTGCGACACCACCGCCGAACAGACGACTCGTCCATTACATTGTCTCCATACACCTCCTTTAATTGGCGATGAATATCACATGGGCGAACGTTACTTGCATTGAGGAATTTAATCACTGCCCTCGCTTCACAACTGGCGGCGTTCTCAATTTTTTTAAACATTGTAAACAATCACAGAAACAACACAGGCAATGCTAGCGTCACGCAACTTGGCTCAGAGAAGGCAGACAAGCCACTGAAGCTATCTGACCTCGTCCAGCGGCTACTCGCGTCGTCAGCACTTCATGCGGCACGAACGGGTACTACTTTCCGGATGACCCTCGTATCTTAAGGTAATTTCTTCTTGTCTACCCTACACTTACTTAGGTCTTCGTAACGTCATCTGGTCTTCGTGCTGCCTAAAAAGCCTTTCTCTTCCTTCCTCCACCCCGCTTACCCAAAATTATTCTTTCTATCAGGGCCTTTCATATCACACTACTTCCAATATTTCATCCGTAGTCCACATAAAGAAATTCTTTTTGCCTCTCTTGATTCTTGGTCAGAACAGTGCGTGAACGTTTTAAGTTCTAAGGTCACTCTACTCTATTTTAAGATGGCACTTGATAAATATTCAATTAAGCGGGCACTGTTTATGAATACAAAAATAAGATGGCTGTGCCGTACTTTTCACAGGTTTTCCATAGCAGTCGCTTGGATGAGAATCGTTTTCAATGCTTGAAATGGGGTCGTTTAGAGTAGTACAAGAACGAATTGGCGGGTAATTATCTGTGGCCTCCAATCGCATGATTTAAAAGATCCATCGAAGTACGTCTTCAATTGAATAAGACGTGCGATGATGACGTACTGGATGTGAAAAATGCGCGTCCGTGGGCGCGACAGGTCCGATAAAGCCAAACGTCGGGCGACAAGGAACCTGTAAGAAGCCTCGTTTACTGGAGAATCTCGCCCACTGATGAAGACCACCCGGTGTTACCAGTGGGCAAATGGGACCACCCTAACAGAAGCCTTCTCGGCGGTCATGGAATCATGGCGTCGGCGATGCGGAAAATTATTGCGTCCACAGGTGGATTATGTGGAAAAGGAAAACAGATTTCATCTTCCTATTTGAAGTAGTTTGGCAGAAAAAAAATAACCTTTTGAACTGGAATTCACCTGGTAGAAAAATTACGTAAAAAATTTTGAACTTCTTTCATTTTCAATCTCTGTGTAGTTTAGCATGAGTTTCGCATTCTTCTCTTCTCTATGCCTTCGCCTTCAGATCCACATAAAAGTCGCGTCCGATGCCTTCCTCTTATCAGCTCAATGAAGTATACATGCGTGCTCCCTCTCCTTTCCTTCCCTATAACGGAACGCTCCATTACGCTATCCAGTAGAGCGACCCGAAAATGAAGTAATGCTTATCAAACTCTTCCCCTTAAAGTAAGTAAAGTTATCAAACCCTTCCCGCATGACTGCATTAGAACGCCATTAAAAAATGTACGCACTGCTCGTTGAAGTATTACTTGCTCTGTTTTGTTTGTTTTTGTTTGCCCTTCCATCCCTCGTATCTCTCTGTTGGGGGGAGACCCCCTCGCTTTCTGCAGCGTTGTGCCACATTCCCTACCTATGGGGGAGGAGACCATTGCATGTTGCATGTCCATGTGGTAGGGGCATTTTGCCTTATTACTTCTCAAATTCTAGCTTGCACGTAATTGGATAAATGTTTGCTACATTCTAAGGTGCATTTGTTTGTTAGTAGATAGTATATGTATTTGCATGCGTGGAAGTTGAAAGGTTTTTTGCATGAATGCATACGCCACTGTGCGTGTGGGTGGCCACCTAAAACCCCCGTTGTCACCCTCCCTTGCGGCGGAGTATTACGTAAATGTAACCGATGAAACTAAGAGCTATTGATCCAACAGCCCCTGCCATATCTCCGTAGCCCATACACTGAGATGTAGATGAGGAGGCGGGAGGGAGAAGGATTCCAATCGATGCTACACAGATCAATAATGGAAATTTGACGACGGCTAATTGCATCATAAAGTCGACACGATGACATTTCTGAGATATTCCACGACATCGTATAGCCGTTAAGGCAGCCCATGAATATTTGAAGACAAAAAAAAATTAAATCGCTAAGGGAATGAAATAATGAACAGGTTTGGAAGGAGAACAAAGAATTGGTAGATGAGGAGGGTGTAAGAAAGAGGAAGTTGGGGCGGGGATCAGAATTGGGCATAAAAAATGAATGGATGAGATACTGAGTAAAGGAAAGAAGTCGAGTTCAATTATTACTCCTGGCTCAGGATAAGTTTTTAGATGGATCCTAGTACTACATACTACAGTACTCCTTTATCCCGATTAAGATGACACAAAGTATCCTTAAACCCCATACTTAAAGTAACATTAATTCCTAAGTAACACTGCATAAACTCTTCCTCCCTGGATTCCCAAGATGCATATTCTGATCTTCGCTTTCCCGCCATTCTCCCTTCTTTTAGCGTGCTCAGGATCGAATTATATACCAGTATCTCCTGTAATCATTTGCCCTGCCCTGCCTTCGAATTTCTCTCAACAACCTTCTCTCCCCCTCTATCACACCTAGAACTTCTTGTTTGTTTCCCTTTCCCTCCATTTTATTTTTTTCCATTCTTCTCCACACACACATTTCAAAAGTGTCGAAGCTACAATTATTACCATGCCTAAACGACTACGTTTCCGAGTCACATAAAAGCTACACACGATCTTTTCTTACGTCTTCACATTAGGTACCAGTCATTGACTCCACACTCTTCGTAAACGCATCCTTACGTATTGCAATTCTTCTTTTTATGACCAAACTACTCTGCCCACCCTCCCTTAAAACACTCCCCAAATAGCTGAACTGTTCTACCACTCCCAGTCAATGCCCTCAATTTTTTATATTCATCTTAGCCTTTCTATTCCCACAGACCACCTTCCTAAGAATAATTTATTGCCTTCTTTTTCTTATCTCTGAGCTATTATATAGATGGGTTAATGGGTAAGCAAAACAAGGGGGAGCAATATCATAGGCATTTTGATGGCCTTGAAAGGGGATGTGGAAACTATCAGGATCCGAACAGAAAAAGCGGAGAAAAATGTTTACTATATTCTTTAGGTGTTTCATACGTGCCCAAGGATTTTTGACAGATTTCCAGGATGGTCCATGGCCTATCTATAAATGTTAAAAGGATCTCGATTTTTGCCTCATACAAATATGATTCCTCGGAGGGTTTCAAAGGCCAATGATATTGGAGTTCAGAGAGACGAGATCTCGTGCCTCTCGGGTATGGTGAAAGTGACACCAACATCCATCTGATCCCACAGGTGCCAGTCGTCGAAGGATTTGCTGTCGAGTGATCAAGTCCCGTGATTCATCATCTTCCTGTTTAATCCTCGCCCTTCCCTCATCTCAATCTTCGTCTAACCCCACTTCGCCATTATCGGCCAAAAGGCAAGACTTCCAAAAAAATATCCCACGATAGTATGGATACTATATAGATTCCCAAGAGGCTCATGCAGGGCGTGTGCCTTTGTGTGTTCGTGTGCTGTGCATGCTGCCTGGAGTGGGATAATTTTACACCCCCTGCCACACACCCTCCTGGTGGCTTTCAGGAAATTATGTAGATGTAGATTTAGTAGGCTTGTTACTGAAAAACGGACTCCTTCGTCCATATTTATGTGTATAGCCTACTATCCTGGAGTTACACAAGACTACCGATCACAGCTTCTTTCAATTTTTTCAACGTTTGGAATATATTTTTAAGAGAGACGGTGAATTTTAATAATTTGATACCTCCAAGAGAGTGCTACTAGCATGACAGCTAACCTTAAAGCCGACTCAATTATGTCTATAATTAGTTTTCCTAAAAATGTTCTCTTCTTCGAAAATAACATGACCATGCGCGAACATAAAATATCTCCGTGATGGGCGGTAGAGTATTTTTTCGAAACGATCTCCTCAAACCGAGGTGGGCTTCCTCCTCTTCATTTCGCTCGCACTAAAATTTCATCCCAATATCCGATTGATGGCAGGAAGGTTTGTAACATAAAATCGGTCCCTCGCGAGCGAACGAACAGACGAGAGCTTCAGTCGAACGGCAGCTTTTTAATGACGCAACATTTCTCACGAGGAAATAACGGCTCAAAAAGCCGGAAAAAAGCCATAGGTGGACGACCTTGGCAGGAAAATTCGTACAGCAGTTGACAGCGCCACGTTTAAGGATTTCGGTGGGGTACGCTTGAAATCGAGATAAGATGAGCTGTAGGACAGGTTTAGGTGAAATGTTGACAATAGACAATAGTTCGTCCGAGAAATAATTTATATTTTCCGAGGAAATAATAAATTGTTACTCGAGCTGTTTTGAGTTTGAAATTTCGCATTGAGAGACTTGAAAAAAAATGTTTGAATATTTACAGATACGGAATTAATACTCGCGGAATTTCATGCCTATACGATGAGTCAACAAATAATTAGTGTGATGGTGGAAAACCACTAAATAATCACAAAATTCTTCAAATTGGGATAATATTTATAATGAAAATAAAGAGCAAAGAGATTTGAACGTCCATCAAAAATTTTGACTGCTGTAACCAAGACGATAATGCCTTTATGATGGTTTTATCTTGAGCGTTGAAACAATTTCGAAAAAATTATTGTGTGCAAGCGTCATACATTTTTTTAGAGTAAAAAATAATCCCGATTACAAATCTAAGTTTCGGGCAAGAAGAGGGGAAAAAAGTACATTAGTGAAAGAGCATACCATGAAGTGTGGAATCTTATATGAACTACATTATTTAACAAGTTCCTTCCCATTTTTTCCTCTTTCCTTAACATGCGTATAGCGTGGCAGTTGTCAAAGAATCCTGAATGAATTGTACATGCAAATAAGAAAATTCTTACTCATCACTCGAAGGTCGTAAGAAGTCTTTCGACAAGAAAGGAGATAAAGAAAGTAGAACTGGATGCAAACACCTTTAAATCCAACAGAATCAGCAGTATAGTCCATTGACATATTTCAAGAAAAAACTCGTTTTCTTAAATGATTCCAAAAATGGTAAAACAAAATAAGAACGCCTTGGCGATATCAAAACTAAGCAAGCATTGTTAGATTGTCACATGAAGTTAATTTGTTTTTAACATAAAAATACAGATCAACTGAGGTGCCTAAAAGTGAAATAAAAAATATACAGTTAATTGTCAAGTATTGAATCGAGACACTGTTACGTGAGCTTAGGATGTCAAGAAAGTGAGACAGAAGCTTCGATTCAATACACAGTTCACACAGCTTGCGAAGAATTTATTCTCAAACTGAAAAATATTTTTTTGCTATTACACGCCATTTCTCCAGTAGTAAATGGGCCGTGCGCAGTCCAAAATTCCAAAATTTTGGCAACAATAACTCAACAACTAATGAACAATCCGAACACAGTAATAGGTTCCTGATCCACGCAAAGAGCTGATTTACGGACAGACACATCACTTCTATGGAATTGCTGGCAATGGCTGGTTGGAATGACAATCTCAAATGTTTCGGCAGAAAGCAACAGTAATTTTTTTGCGAAGGTTTACGCTAAATGCATTCAATATTCAATGTTTCAAATTAGCATCAAATGACAAATAAGGTTTCATTAATTACCATACGTCTTTAGTCCTAAAACATGTAACGTTTCCTTATCCGACCAGTTCCATTCTATATTATATAAAAAATATAAGCATTAAAACCGCAACTTTTTTTTAAAGAACCAAAAGTTGAACATCTTTCAATTATTGTGCATCGTTTAATGTCACCATCCCGCATATAAAAGAAAATTTTGCATACCTAAAATCTGATTCGACTTCAAATAATTCACATATCACATAATAAATCAATGTTAATCTCATTTTTATCGCTTGCAGGATCAATTCTTTTGCAAAATTAAATAAGAAATAATCATTGTGCAAGCTCGTGAGAAAAGTCTCAAAAATGATATTGAATTAACTTTCATATTTTTACCATATAATTCTTTCGATTCGAAATTTGGAGGACATACGTGTATACCAAATATTCCATAATGTCCACGAATTTAGCGCTGTTTGAAAAACATTCGACCTTAGCGACTCTTGCCATCGTTGAAGCATATTTGGGGAACTCGCCAAAATGAAGTCATTCGCATCGGAAAAAATAGAATTTACTTATTCACCCCCTTCTTTCTTCATTTATTCAGTTATCCAATCCGACCATTACCATGAAAATACTTCTCTATTTATATTTGTTTTCTACGGAGAGCAAACCACTTCCATCAAACTGTGAGTCGTAAAGGTGTGACAGTTAAATATTAAGTTGAAATTAATTATGAATTCTCTAAAAATGGTAATATAAGCTTGTTCACTATTTATCCACGAGTAAATAAAAGAAAAGGACACAGTTCTATCACACAGCAGTTATTGCGGCGGAGCGAGCGAAGCAGAACAGCCTCATAGTTTAACTATAAATTTTACACGTTATTACTTCAGCAGCTAATAATGAACAAATTGCATGAAATTTACATTGAGAAATGTTTCACCAAACACCCATCGTATTTAAGACATCTTTCCTTCTTCATGACAGGATATATTCCAAAATATAAATGCAATAAGCATATTGATAAGAAAATTATAATACCAGACTTATCTTTTGTTATCATTTAAAACCATACTTTTTTATTTAATTTTGGATATTCCTTCCTATTTTCAATAATTATTGATTTTCATTGTAAAGTCATCTCTATATATTAAACATTACCTGCAAGAGAGAGAGAGAGAATTACGTGAACACGTGGAACGTGAAAAGCGCGAATATTAAATCTTTTCCAATGGATAGAACTCCTTTCAAAGATGATACAGTGAAATTTTCAAGATATCTGAAGTTATTTGACTGGAAAGCGGAACCCTCATTCAGCGTAGGTTAAAGGTCACCGAAGTGTAATAATGAATATAACCCTCGCGGAATCCCAACACTCACAAAACTTCATGAATGGGATTAGCTCAACACGAAAGAATAACGTAAACACTTAGATAACAACCGCGCATGAACTAACTATAAGGGACATTATTATGCAAAAACTCCCGCGAAACTAATGCTCAGAATCCAATATACCCAAAAGTTGAAAATCTCCTGACAAGAATTTATCGAAAAAAGATTCCAGGCCAAAAGTAAAACTCGAGCTACATCCATCTTTCATATCTCATATTTCCCAATTTTGTTCCCTTTGCCGGTGGGTTCTTTTTTATGGAGAAAGTCAAACTTTCTTCCGACTGCAGCAAATACATCAATGTAGCTCTCAATTTGATGTCAAATCATAGTATGGTGTTTCAGCAAATTATGCTATGCAATACTATGGTCTGTGTGACACTAACTGTAAATGTACAGGTATATCTAAAATAAGCAAATGCGATTTTCTCTTCCTCAGCTCTTTAGCAACTATCACTGCGCAGCTAGTACAAATTAGAAAAATGTGACCAGAAACCTATAAAAATGTCCTAGATGTTTATAAAACAATTACAAAGTTGCAGACTAAAGAATAAATACAGAGAATCGTGGCATTCAATCAACTTAGAATATTTCTAGAATATTTCATCATATCAAAAGTATCTTAATGCGTCCAAAAAAAAATGGATTTCACTTCACAATAATTTTCCATTTTTGCAAACTTGACCATATTTATACCCGTCGCACTGATTTACGATTTTCTGATTTCACTTTTTATTTTACGTCGCGACGGACAGTAACAATTAACGCGATTACACCACCATTAAACAACATATTGGCAAAATTGACATTTGAGCCAAATCATTTATGAACATTTAACGACCATAATCTAGTAAATTGACTCCATAGTTTTCTTCCCTTGCAAATGATGAGCATTTTTTTATCCAGACTTCACGCATTCTTGCATGCAGGAAAGGAATAGTCTGCGTATGAACCAACAAAGTTATCAAGTTTGTATCTCGGATACGCATTGTTCGACCGGATATTAGAGGGCCGCAAATAAAGGCCCTTCCGAATCGTGAGCATCCTTTGGGATCGGACTCGGGAGAACACTTTTACCGCCATTGGAAAGCAGTCCTCGGAGCTGGCGACGCTTCCGGCCACCCCCAAGGCCCTGCATGCTCCGGCAGCTCAATTGCTCATTTCCACCCGCCCTCTCCCGATGGTTATTTTTTTGTACCATTCACTCCGCTCGCATTCGGTATTTTGCGAAGCGCTTTCCCTCCTCGCCGGGGGGAGATGAGGACACCCCGTACTCACACCATGGATGGGCGTAGGGTGGAGAGTAGGTGGGTTTCAAGAGAATCTGAAAAAATCATCCCCCTCGATGAAGAATTTACACGCACGCCCACCGTATCTCGTCTCCATTCAAATAAACCTTCATTTCATCACTCGGTCCCTCGAACGAGAAGCCGACGCGCGGAATTCGCGCGATTTTTTTTTTTTTATAAAGTTGGGTGGTGTCACTCAAACTTTTTCTTTCGGACGAACAACAGGGGCGTTAAGCCCTTCAGTTTTGGAACGTTTTTGCCCGGCGACACCTGGGACGGAACAGCCGGACCTCGGCGCGACAGATGACACCCTCCAAAGGGGTGGGCTGCTGGAGGGACACAAAGTCGAATGGTCCGCATTACTTATCCAATAAGAGAAAGGATTGGGCGCTGAGCTTAAACGATCTCGAACGATATGACAGAATCTGTTTGAATTAAAGTCAATTACGTTCAAGAAAGACTGGGGTAAAGTAATCCAATCAAGTTAAAGAGGCAGTATGGGTTACACTTGAATCACGTACTTCGTTACGAGGCATTGCTAATTAACTGATTAGGTTAAAATTTACTGGCCTCATCGATCGAAATGAACACAATATTTCGCAGGTCATAAATATTTGTTGACCGTAATTTGAAAATTGTCACGCAGGCAGGCATCAGTTATTTATCGATTAAAATGCGTGGAATTTATTTATTTTTATTTATTTATTTATTTATTTATTCAGTATAAGTCCGAAAACAGCACATTTTGGCCTTTACATCGAACTAATGATAGCCAATGAAATATCAAATGTTTTATTCACATACACCTAGTCTCTTTCATTTTCATTGAGTACAATTTCATGATAGTTTGCCGTATTTTATCGAGCTAGAGATATTTTACTTTATTTTTTTTTAAAGACGTGTATTTAAAAGCTATAAAGTTTTGTATATTAGGTCAGTTCATGGGATATGGGAAAAATTAAATCCAGGCTAAAGAGCTAAACCACCCATTTAATGTCGAAAAAGACCGGAACAAGATAAATGAATAATAATAGAAGTGAACGCGTCTTAGTTACTTTTGAAAAACTCTTTGGTTAATTTGCTCAACACTTTCAAGTCACAATAAAGCTGAAATTAAATCGTGCATTTAAAATATTTAAAAATAATAGTCCCCTGTTTTAAATTAGGCACTATTTACGCAGACACTTCGCAATTTTCTATAACTGTTAGGAAAACTAAAGGTTCCAATTATCAACAATACATATCACGCTCTTCCACAAAATTAACTCCGAGGGAATTATCCATACATATCACTAGTCCGAATCCCAATAATTAACTAGATTATTAAGCTTCCACGCTGAATCCAGTAATTCCATGATGCCTCAAGGGCTGTTACCTTCATTTTATCTCCAGTAGCTGGCTTATAGCACGTGTGCTGCCAAATAAATTCAATTCCGATCCTCAGTTTTTCGTATTGTGGAAACTATTCCTGATATTTACATAGCATTTTAGAGAAATTGGCATTACAGACATTCCATAAATTAAAAAACATTTGAAAACATGTCAAATATCCAAAGCTCAGTCCGTAATTGCTATTGCTGGATTCACATTCATTGATTCGGAATTCTTGTTTAAGAGAGAACAGAGAAACTTCACAGCTATACATTGGAGATAGATATTACCCCATTTGTCCTTAAATTATGACATGACGATGAGATGAATCCTACTTGAAACAAAAGGGCCATAAGGGGATTGGTAGGTGCAATGAAAGGCAATGGGGGAGGGGAAAGAGAGAAAACACGCCGACTTCTTAAAGAAATACTCCAAAGGAATTAAACGGTTTAATGCCCCATCCCATGTGCAGAGTACTATAAGGTTACCACCATGGATAACTAACTCTACCATTGCCGGAATTCGAGCCCACATCTTACGCGTGAGAAGTCAATTTACATGGCAAATATATATCAGTCTAATCCCCATTGTACGATGAACCTCCTCAGCCCGAGGTGAGAAGTGAGTCCCAGCCGCCGAAGCACTTTGTCTAGGTCCACAGCATCACGGCATTGTCCACCAGGGACCCGTTTCCCAGAGCAAAAGTACAGTTTGCAAGTCATCGTAATTCGAACATTGCACGGGGTCCGCTAATGGCACGTAATAAGTGGTCCTCTATTTACAACTAGCCTACATCACACTGCATGGTATTTCGAAAGTTTTATATTTCACATAATACTGCACCCGGAGGACTTGTAAACCGGCTTAGGATTCCCTAGAGAGCTACTTTAAGGCCCTCCCTTTCAAGTACACTCTTCTCGATTGATAACTCCCTATGTAACGCAAATGAAAATAGTCCATTCCCAAGAAGTTGTGACATCCTAATACTGCATTTTTCGATCGTCATGAAATAAACTACAATTTTAAGAGCATATAGTCAACAAGCATTTCAAATGTTCAAATTGGCTTGTATTGTTTTTAGATTGTGAGTTTTGAAAAAATATGTCTCTGCCATCCAAATAATCCATGGCACAAATTTAAACTTTCAAGTCCTCAAGAATTCGTTTACATCTATCTGATTAATAATACATCGCAATCCACCGGAAGGACGTGTGGCAGGGGTTGTTAGTTATATATAGATCGCAAATATACATCATGCATTATTTGGTGTGCCCGTAGAAATCGTTAAATTTGATTTTGAAACAAAAATATTCTAGGGCTTGTGCTCGACTTCGTTTTAACTTAAAAAGCAAGTTAGAGAAATGCTTCATGAGTACACACATGTAAACACAACTCCAATCCAAGAAAATTAATATAACAAATTTTTGCGAGATTGAAATTCTCTTATCCTAAGTTATTTGTCGTATGGCTGGTGCCCTAACATTCCCCGCCAGACACCGTTGCGGGGGCTTGCAGGGCATTGTGTACTTGTAGAGTTGTAAAAAACTTGCAATACACATGCATACAATAAAATAAATGTACATTCATGAACTCACATATGCGTATGTACATACGTGGAGATGCCAACGTATGAATCCAACAAACAAATAAGGTATGCAAAAAATAAGTTTAAATAAGTGGGGCATACCGCTTAGTAAAATTTAATTAAGCAAACGTTTCGGGCTAAAAATACTTTTTCGAGAATAGTTGTGTCAGTTTAATGAGTTTGGTAAATTTCGAAAACGCTATTAACCATCTAATAGCTTTGGTGCCATCGCCAAAAAAGTCTCTTAGTCCTTTTCTGATAAAAAGTTGCTCCCGTTCCCCCCGATCCTTACTTCAGCATGCCTCAAACGGCCTGAGGGGAGTCACAAACATTGCAACTTGATGGGATTCTGCCTATGGCCAGGGAGGAACGCATAGGTCATGGCACAGTGGCCTATCCATAATCGAATGCCCACTTCTTCTCAGCGACAATTTCGAATGTAGATCGCGCTCGGGAGAAAAATTCTACTTTCTACTTGGGCGGATTTGGAGGCGGGGATTTTCGCCCGGGAGGTCAGAGGGGGCGGGGCACGCACGATCAAGAACGCGGTCCCTTGAAACGCAGCGAGAGGACTGGGAAGGGGAGGGTGGAAAACGGGAGGACGAGGCAAAACCCTCGGGAAAAACAACACGCCACATGGCGCGAATTAGGAATGGTCCGAGTGAATTGAGCAGTGGGAGGGAAGGGTGGGACGAGGACAAAAGACAGTGAATTTGCGAAGTGGAGAGAGAAGGGGACGGGAGAGGAGAGTACTGACTTGGTGGGGTGTGTAAGAGAGGGAAACAGAACGAGAGAGAGAGATAAAGGAAGAGAGATTGGGAGAGAGAATACTGTAGCCCGGAGGGTGGTAAGGGGGTGGAAGGTGGGTGTCGGATATGGAGCGAGATGAGGGTTGATTTGGGAGGGCGACGAATGGCTCGCTATTGTTTGCAGAGAGCTGGAGAGAGCGAAAGGGGGCGGAGTGGGAGTCAAGACAGACGGAGAGTGAGAAGGGAAGAGAATGAAGAGATTCGCGGGGAGAGAAAGGCACTGTAGCAGAGCGCCATCGCATTGTTCACGGACACGTCAACAGTTTAAAGTCATCGCTGCCAGACTCGGGGACAGGTCAGGGCGAGGGAGATGAGATGGATAAATAAAGGTTTATTCGAGATGCAAATTCACAAAATAGACGCCCATGCGAGCATCGGAGAGGAGTCATAAGCCTCAGCTCAGAGGATTTCAACCGGAGAGCAGGCGATACATCCCCTCTACTGAAGCGAGGTACGACCTGCAGACAACACGTATAACAGAATCGCCGTTGTTACGTACATTCTCCTTTGAAAGACTCAGCGATAAAAATAACTCCCCGTCTATCAAGATTTTTGGTTAAGTTGCGATAAATTATTTTTATGTCTGATGAGGCGTGCGTGCCACCTGGTGCGAAGGTTGAGATCTGGTACGAAACTGATACGGCCTCACTCAAAATTGAAGCGAGTAGAAGACAAACCACTCGCGAAAAAGGAGCCCCATCGACGTTTAGTTTAGTACATGAGAATATTTTGGCAAAAGTTACTTTCATAAGTTGGAACTGTGATCATGTTCACTAAAATTTTAAAGCCTTCAGCTACCTCTCGCACGACTCACTGATAGGTAAACTTAAGCATTTCCATCGCATCGTAAACAAAAGATAGAAGTAGATGGGATGAGCTCGGAAGACGTGGCTGTGAGATTCGGCGTACCACGGGGAAGTGCTATAGGTGCCCTACTCTTCCTAATTTAAATAAACCATATAAATTCCCATGAATATAGTAGCATTAGGTAATTTGAAGATGACACGGCGATCTAAAGAGTGATTAAGTCGTCAATCGATGACGAACTTTTCTCCCACGACTTAATATTTCGGAGTAGTACAGGGAATGTGGCACAAAATTAAAATTTTTCTTATGTAAAACAATGACATTTTGGGTAAAACTAAAAGTGAAACTCAACAGTGCGTACAACGTTTTCGAGACATATATAAAATATTAAATACAGTAGTGAAATAAGCAGAGTCCTAGGGCGTCACTCCCACAAAACCCTAAGAAGTGAGCACGTTAGGAAGATTTGCGGAACCGCCTTCAAGAGACGGTTTCATTCGACGAGTTGTAAGATAATGTAATGAGAAAGAAGGGGAGAGGTGTTACTTTGGACTGGTGATATAGCACTTGAAATATTTGGCATGCATTTGGAACCCATCGGAGGAGGAGTTGATTAAGGAGATAGAAAATATGCAAACATGGTTTGCGAAGAAATGTCACAGCAATATAGCGAGTGTAACGCGGCTATTAGAGGAGCTAGGATGAAATTATCTCCACACGCGAATGGATAAGGCGAGACTGAGGCTATTAGAAAGGCTCGTGACACTCGATTTAACATATGACACCAAAGAAATCATTACAGCTCTTCATTACATCGTCATTACATTAGATAAGCAAAATCCAGCAGGAACAATAGATTCAGAAACTCATTCTTTCCTCGCATGGTTCAGGATCACAACAAAAAACTAAACAGCGTAACGGCTGATGAACCTGGCTGCGAACCATTAACAGACGAACACATCCATTTAGTTACAGAAGGCGCGTGATCTGACCCCTTCCGACAGTCCCTCCTGCACGGCTTTCAGGGCACAGCACAGATTTAGATTAAATGCACCAGGGAATGTATTGAGCCTTGAAAATATCGATCGCAATCGGGAGCAGCGGGGTAGTGTGTAAGAAATATTTTGCAACAAAACATTTTTCTCTCAACTTGCTGTAGAGTAAGCCAATCATAAAACTTGAAAATTCGAGAAAAAAATTTCGGACGGCAAGAAAAATTGATCTTCACTTCGGTTCTTCTATTATTTTCTTTCAATCTTACTTTAGAACATATAGAAAGCGGACATGCGATCAAACAAAATGGATCGCGAAAACACTGCATAACGTAAGCACATGCACTATGATCAGATAGCGATTGAAATTACACAAACCATTAAGAGCAAGGTCACGCTTGGATCAGATAGGCACCGTAAATTACAGCACGTCTCGCAACCACGGCCAAGGAGACCCAATCGCGAATAACAGCACGTTCCCCCGTTTACTATCGAGCACGTGAAATCACATGCTTTAGGCACATTGCCATACGCTCATCCAAAATTGAAAAGAGTGGAGACTGAGATTCCAAAGACGAAAAAAAATTATATTTCACAACACTACTGGTGCGCAATGGTATTTCTATCTCGCTAATTTTTCGTCCGCAAAACCGGCGACCTTGTCATACGAATCAAAGT
Source organism: Hetaerina americana (assembly GCF_022747635.1). Lineage (NCBI taxonomy): Eukaryota > Metazoa > Arthropoda > Insecta > Odonata > Calopterygidae > Hetaerina > Hetaerina americana. Next base: position 40,795,403 of record NW_027287316.1, read on the forward strand.
TCTGCTTCACGCAAAAACAACGGGACACATCATATCTCCCGGAGTCGTTCATTATTATTCCGTGAGCTCAGTGAAATGGTCCGCTTAGCGCATTTCCACTGGAGTATTACTTACGGAGAGCACAGGTGCAAGGAGTGGAAAAATCACGTTCAACCCTCCTTCAATCCCCCCTCCCCCCGTCCCACCCTCGTCACTCGATCGCCCACGGCAAAGCGAGCGCCGGGTCAGCGGCGAGCGACAGAGGGAACGTCGAGGCAGGAGCAGAACGGCTCTCGAATGATTCCCGTGAGAAAACGAAGGGAAGGCAATAATCTCTTTAACCATAACAAAAGACGGTTGAGTTTCGGACGCCTTGTCGTAAAATCAATCCATCGAAAAGAAAAATATTGAGTCGACCACCAAATCGATGATTTTCTTTACCGCGGAAGACTATTTATGCAAGCTACGGATTTTTTTTAGAAAAAAAACTTGAATCAACATCTCAAAAATATACTTGTACGTACGCATTAAGGTAGTTACGTAAGTAGAGTAGAGTAGAACACAAGCAAAGTAGTTCTACCCAATCATCCTCACCATCATCAATGCGAGGATTGGTAAGTAGCAGCTCTCCAAAACTACCCCGTTCTCAGCCAATCTCTTAATCACCTAGCACTTCCTAGCACCGACGATTTCCATCATCTGCTTCTCTTTAATTCTCCCCCTCCTTGTTTTCATTAATTATGATCTTTAATAAACTATCGCACCTTAATATAAGCCCAATCGATTTCACTCTTCTTCTTGCAAGTGTCCTCCATAGAGTTATTTCTACCTTCGCCCACACTTCGAAACACTTTGTTATTTTCTACCATATCAATCCATTTTATTTTCATCATTCTTCCGTATCCATAGACAATTTCTAAAATAGAGTCAAAAATAGACTCCGCATACTAAATATACGCTTTGACGAATGGCTTCATTATGCCTGCGCTACTACTGGATACCTTTAGTACCTGCCAACATATATGCCTGTGTATTTCGACAGGGCCTACCTTATGCATATTTGCTTACTTTAGTTTCCTCTAATTGGTAGAGTGTTTAAACGCAAAGGAATTAACGAACCGTACACAACATTCTCTCCCTCCTGGGAAGATCGATTGATCCTCAAGCGTGTTGCGTGTGTTCCCTGCGTCATGTTAGACACAGACTTTCATTAAAACAGCCCTTCAAATTACTCGGCAATAATGCAATCCATCGACTGCGTTTTAAATGATTCTGCTAAACAAAAATCTGCCTAGTGTATCTAATACTCTCTTTTAAATATTGATCCCGAAATAAAATGAAACGATGCTGAAGGAATTATAAAATATTCCCAAGCATGGTAGAGCACGAGTAAGATTCTCTAGTGTCAAAAATAATGTTCCCCAAAACTTGTGTTAAACTCAGTACGGTGCTTCGACATAATTTCTCTCGGAAAGGGTCAATGCCAATCTTTTCTGATAAACCCAATTTTAATGGAACTACAAGCACTTAAACACAATACTCCGATTTTTATTAAGACGCGGTGACGAGGATTTTTCTTTATTCTTATAATTTTGATATTTCTAATAAAACTTCATATCATTTCACATAGTCAAAAGTACCATTCTATTGTGTGGCCCTAATCAAACTTACACGACCTAGCCCTATGACTGAAGCGGAAAAAATGTATTCAAAGTCTAAAAACACAAAAACATCGGTATACAGAGTTGCAATGATCGCAGAAATTAAATTACATCTTTATACGAAATATTCTTATACGCCAGACCACCTTTAAAGATTTGCTGGTTGGATTAAACAAACTAATCATCATCACAGTGCACTATTTCCAATACAAAGAATCCGTAAACGACTAGAGACTGACTTAGAGCTTAGTATGTGGATTGTACATTTTCGCAAGGTAGATTTTTTTCAGCAGGCACAATCCTAGGAACGGAGTCAATGCATTTTTCGTGCACACTAACGATCTCTTTACTGAACCAATAAATGGTTTCAAACTTACCCTCGTGAAGTTGCGAATTGAATAAAGAATCGAAGCGAAGACTATGAATTTCATGAACATTTCAACAAGGCGTGGTTCGGAAATGGTCTACAAGGCATGGAGGTATACGCTCGATCGTGACCGTTTTTTGAATAAAACAATTGTATCTAGAGCAACAATTTAACGCCTATATCATATTTCAATACATGTACACGGTGACAACGAACGGGAGCGTCAAATCGATAAATGCATACACCGCCTAATTTCATCAAATCACGCAGTAAAAACAATACGCGCGGAGCGAGCGTAGAGGTCGATATGAAACGCGGTACAGATACAAGTTGATTCTTCCGAGATCTCCAATTCGAACTAGCATTGCAGTAACTCAGCATGTTTCACACTCGTCTCCCGATCCTCGGCTACAGAATAAACACGGGTCGCACGGATGCAGAGGCATCAATGCGAGGAGACAAAACTCATGGGTGCACTCGCACACACACACAAATACACACACACACACACACATACGCCTTCACACCCGTGTGGACTTTCTCTTCTCTCCGAAGGGGAAGAGTGGAGACTTTGTTCTGAGGCGTCCGAGGACTCGACGCCGAGGGGAATTAAGAGGAGGAGAGCCTCGGAGAGGAAGTATGGAGGGGCTTGGAGAAGGAGGAAAGAGAGAGAGAGGGGCGTGGGGAGGGCGTCGGAGAGTGCTTGTGTTGTCTCCCTCTCGCTTCGCGCGCGCCGTGCACATTAAAGACGGCACGGGGTGTGGTGGTCGTCGATCCCGGCGAAGAGGAAGCCGGTCACCCGAAGGGGATTCGTGTACGGAAAAACCTCTTTTGACCGAAACCCTCTCCACCGGAATGATAACATTTAACCGAAATGGCTATCCGACTTTTAGATTAAGATAATTTTGATTACATTTCCGGGAGAAAAAGTATTTTCAATCCTAAATAAAACGCGATGATAATAATAAAATATGCTACACCGTATTATTATTTATTTTATTATGTATTAGTCCGAAAACTGCACTTCGACCTTTACATCTCACTTTGAAGATTGATGTAAAAATTTGAAAATTACATACACCCAAACCCTACGTGGAGGAAAAACCACCTCGGCGGGAATCGAACCCGCGACCTCTGGGTTGGCAGACGAGGATATTACCCCGCCGCCACCGGGTGAGACGAATTTACAATCATTGCGGTAGTCTGGCGCTTAAAGTGTTTTGCATGCACACAAGACTAACCACCCCTTTTCTCAGGCTCGATTAACTAGACATAAACTGACACCGCACACTACAATAAATTCACCTTCAATTTCTCATACCTCCCGTCATTCCGTCTAACATCCATATTTCGCTTCTCTTCCGACTCCACCTGCCCGAAATTCTCCCCTCTATTGCAGTCTAAAAAATCTTATAGTTGCCAGTCAAGATTCTCTGTATCCACCTTGCCTGCCTCCTTCGGATTTCTCCCAACAATCCTCTCTTCTCCCTACTACACTTAATAGTTCTTCATTTGTTTTCCTTTCCCTCCGATTTAATTTTAAATTTATTCTCCACACTCTCATTTCACAGGATTCCACGCTGCACAAAACCATGCCCCATACAACAGTTTTTTAGTTTATATTTTATTTCGCTTTCACGAGGGGGAGAGAATTAATGACAGGGACGTTGAGTAAAGATGTTAAGAAAAAGCTAGTCTAAACTTCGATATGGAGCGTGAACATCGTCATTGTAGCATGATGATAAGGCTTTTGAAATGTGAGAGTGGAGAAGGTGAAGTGGACAGAATGGAAAAAAAACGAGGGAGTGCTAGGCATGGGGGGGAGGTGAGGGGATTACTAGGAGAAATCAAATACATGTAGAGGGAGGGAAGATGAATACAGAGCGTTATGATTGACAAAGGGCTATTGAAAACTGCGATAGAGGGGAAAATGTTAGGCAAACGAGGAAGGGGCAGGAATAGGATAGGTATGTTGGACGGGATGAAGGGATGGAGGAAGGAGATGATGAGGGGCTTGCTATAGAGTAGGATGTCAGGTTATGTTTCGTTAAGAGAGACAAGGGAATCCTCGCTGTACCTTTTGGCAGCTCGTGCCCATGCAAAAACCAACCTTAACCGGTAGATTACCTATACTATTAATATCCTTCTGGACTTCTTTGTAATTAACTCCTTCTTTCTAATAAAAGATATTATTACATAAAAATTTGAAATTACTCGAGTAGAACAATGCGATTTAAAACAGTAAAAGACAAAGTAAAATATAGTAACGATGGTCACAGCGTCTGGTATGACGCAATGTTTTTAAGGGTTGAGGATGGATTCGGTCAAGGTCATTCAGCTGTAAAACACCCCAACCACCAAATCCCTTTGGACATAAAGCGTGGTGCATCACAGCGGCCTGCGACCTAGTGATTGACCACGTTCGCCCAAGAATGTTACCCAGTATTTCTCATTTTATATCTTCTGGCTACAAGAATCTATTTATTTTTTGACCGATATTTTGATTATCGGAAACCGTTCACCACAACCCTTTGCTTTAGATAACGTGGGTTTTACTGGTCCACCGCGTGCTGCCACTGAGGGCTCTTCGCGATCAAAGCTCCAGATCACGAATTACGATCGAAATTGCGCGCGTTGCGCTGTCATTTCCGACACAGGGGCCATCATTGTAAAAAATAATCAAACCAATTAACCTGGAAGATTGAACTGGAATTCGAATCACTTTTGAACATGCTGGAATGATAATTTCTTTGTTTTTTTTAGTTTTTATAAAATCGTCGTAAACGGCATTAAGGACACTTAAAATTGGCCGCAATGCTTTCATATATCTCGTCCCTGCATTTCGCCACTAGAGCGTGTTATGTCACCAACTATTAAAAGTAATAGGCGATTAATAGCGTTCCGACAGCTCACATTGTCCAAAGATAACGTTACCTAATTTTTGAGGTTCCGAGTTGTTCAATTATTGAATTGAAATATACATCTAAACAATACTTCTCACGATTTATTGTTTAAACGCACACTATCGCAGCCATAGAAATGAAAAACGGAGAGCAAGTTTTACGACGCCATCTTGGAAGTCAGTGCAAATAATTAACTAATTTTCCCATCGTAATTGGTCGCACTTTCGTTGATCCAATTTTCTCATCTCGTAATTGCCAACCGAGTGCTTTGCAACGCTGTTAAAAAGTTCTTAAATCGAATAGAGGAGAATGTAATAACTTAGAGAATGTGATCGCAAATTCTGAATCCACTGTAAATCCTTCAGCGGTGTTATGCCCGTTTTAAGTTTCAGGCATTCCTACGCGTCGGAATTTCTCTCGACAACCCTACCCCTTCTTCGTTTGCTTAACTCATTTGTCGATTTGATTTGGTCTCAGTTTTTCTCCAGCCCCCCTCCAGCCACACTACCCATAATCTTCAAATCAACAGCCGTAGCTAGGTCAACAACATGGCGAGCCAAACTACGGGGTAATTTTCCCAATTTTGGCCGATGAAGTATCTTAAATCGGCATACGCCATTGATTACAATAAGACCAAATATTTCAACTGAATTTGTATAAAAACCTGTCTAGATTAGAAAACATTTATCGGTTCATAATTTTACTTTCAAAAGGTTTTCATGTTTAGTACAATAGCGATTACCATATTTTAGCGAGTTTCGATACAAAAAATACTCGCAGTATTTGATACGTTCAGTTGGTTAATTCATTATATATATATATATATATATATATATATATATATATAATGTATATATAATATATGTAATGTATATATGTATATATGTATATGTATATGTATGTATGTATATATATGTAATATATATATATATATATATATATATATATATATATATATATATATCTTAATAGAACTCAACTTGAATTGTATTTTTTAACTTAAGTACACATCAAATTAGCCTGGAATTTAATTTAGTAATATTTTTTAGCAGTGCAGCTCTTAATTCACGACGAGGTACACAACCTACGATGACTTTAAACTCCAAAATACATTACTTAGTTCAATCATAATCTGACGCAGTCTCTCTCCATGAATTCCGCCCGCTAACAAACTATACCAATGAAATATTAACGTGAAAGGCAAGTAGATATGAATATTACAGTTTTCACAAGGCGGAACCTGAGAGACTGCCTTTACAGCTGACCACGGTCGCGCGTAATTCAACGTATTAACATATTTATGAATAATATAAAACAGTAATGAACTGGACGTTTACATAATGGATGCATGTGACCTAACCCTACTTCGAATTCCGACCCGGGGAGCTGCATTTCGGGCCTCGGCCGCGGGTCATCGGGTCACTGGTTATCAGTCAAACGCACAGCGGAACGCTTATTGTTTTTTGATGTCTCATTTAAGGGAAGAAATCAATGAAAAACGGCGATGCATTAACCCACGTTCAAAATTCATTCAAGCACTCTTCTCTTGGCATGTCTGTTTTGAGTTTTTCACACACGAAAGGATAGCAAAAGACACATTTGAAAACATAGAATATCAAAAAAACCTCCGTTTAGCTCGATGTGCCAGGTAACATTACAGTTGAAATTCCTCATTTCTGTTAGTGCGAACGCTCCCCTTTAATTTCTACCTGCTTCCCTGTATTCGTGTTAACTCCAATCATCATCTCCTACAGGCATAATCTTGTCGTTTCAGCCGAATGTCCTTCTCCATTGCTTTTATTTTCAATTCCTGATACGTTGAAACAGACATAATTCTTTTTATATCACCCAGGAATATATTTCTCGGCTTTCATCTTCCTTTTCGTCCGAGGAATACATTTTTTACGAAGTTGCGAATTCCCAGAAGGCGCTCAACAAATTTAGTTTTCTTCAGTTCTTTATTCAAATCCTCTCCTCTTTCACTTCCCTTACAATAAAAGCAACATTGAAGTTCTGTGTTCACCTTATTCTTTGTTATCCTTCTCCAAATCCGGATTTCCATTCCTCTCAACCAAGATTTAATCATCTTTCACATTGCCCAAGTTTCACTTCCATTTAACCATATACTCCAGATAAAAAATTTGCGAAGGAGGAATATACATTAACATTTTAAATTGGGGTTCCCGGGAATCAAACCTTGACCCTTCGTTCAGTAGTCATGCACTAATCGCTAGACCACCACTTCCTCTCTTTCAGTAATAACATTATTTTCATTTCAGTAATGATACATGTATCTTTCAGTATTATCGTCAATAAGTATTATTATTAACATTATTATTATTAGGTAGTCTACCGGTTAAGGTAGGTTTTTGGATGGACACAGCTACTAAATAAATATTTTGTGACTCCTAGCAAAACACAAAATCCCGCATCCTACTCTACGTCAGGTCCCTCTTCAGCTCTGAGTACTTTCTTCCTCCCTTCATCCCGTCCAACATCCCTATCCTGTTCCTTCCCTTTCCTCGTTTGCCTAACATTCTCCCCTCAATTAAAGTCTTCAACATCCCACTGCCGGTCAATACCTCCTTCATCCAATTTTCCTGCCTCCATAGGATTTCTCCCAAAAAACCCCTCTCTTCGCCCACCATACCAAGTACTTCCTCGTTTGTTTTCTTCTCAGTCCATTTCACCTTCTCCATTCTTCTGCACACTCACATTTCAAACGCCTCCAGTCTACGTCTATCCTTGATGATCTACCGGTATGCTTCAATGACCACGTTTCCGCGCCGTACATAGCTACGCTCCATATAAAAGTTTTTACGAGTCTTTTCTTAATATCCTTGCTCAACGTTCCTGTCATCAACTCCCTTCTCCTTGTGAAGGCCTCTTTGTCTAGCGCATTATTAATATAGCACCGTCAATTTTAGTAATACTTACTCATTTTAAATCTAAAATATATTAATTAAAGGAAAACGGTATTCATATCCCCGGAGCCTAATAGACCGCAACTCCGTATGTAATGACAAGAAACTGCGGGAGATGCCACGACCATAATTTTTCGACAGAGTCATCCATTAATATGCATTGCAATGAAACTGTTCCATGGTAATAGATATTAGCAGATGACTCCGTCAAAAAGTTACTGTCGCGCCATCTCCCGCTGTTTCTCGTAATTTGTCAAAGGTAAAACACCCTCAGTGTTTAAAGTTGGCTTTAACCTCGAGGACTGTGGCGCACGCGCACGACTACAAATGCCTACAGCATTGTATGTGCGGTATTAGCTCACATCTACTTGTTCTTTAAAAGCCCCCACAATTTCGGAGTGCAAGAGAACGTCACGGGATCCGGGTTCGAATCACTGTCAATGCGAATGATTTATTCACTCTGCAATAATTGCTTTGTCCTAAATTAATGTTTTTTACATGCAATTATTCATTAAGAAGCCAGGAGAGATCATCTATTTTATTAAATTATTAGAAGATAATTAATTCGGGTAACGATTATGTTTCGTCAAACGGCGAGCGTAAACGTTACACGATGCACCCGACGCTCCTCTGACCTTATTTATACACACCTCGGGAGGGAGGGAAGAGGATCGTGCATGAGCAGGGCCGGCTGATTTCCTCAGCCACGTCCGACCGCATTATGTGGCGCTGCGAGTTCAATCGCAGAGGAAAATATCCCAAGTGAATGGAAGCGGAAATTTCTGGGAGTGGTGAGGGGGTTTAGAAAACGGGATGGTGTGGAATTTCGGGACAATGTTCCCGGGGCTTCGTTCTGGGGAATGCGACGGTGAGGGGCGGGGAGAACGAAGGAGGATGGGATGAGGGAAGGATAAAAGGAAGAGAGAGAGGGAGGGAGGGGGCGGAAGAAGGGGGACATGAAAAGAGGACAAAGTGTGGGGCAGGCATAGAGAAACGCGAGGACAAGGAGACGATGCCATTATCTCTCGGCACACGAGAGAGAGATAGAGGGAGAGAAACGTGCGAGGCTAATGGGGCGGGCAATTAATCTCGATACGACGGAATGATCGATACTTACCACCGCCGGAGAAATTCTAAATAGTTACGATGCCACTGGTTTTTCTACGCTCACGGTATCGAGCGGTCATTACACGCAAGAGTTGACTGGTAGACAATTCCCACCCGGGGAGGTAGACTTTTATGCCCGGTCATCACACCCAGCCACTCCCCGAGTTCGCCGTTCGTGACCGACCGAGCTAGTCGCACTGGGATAGAATAGGCAACCCACCCGTGAGAGTTAACATCGTTCCGACAACTTCGTTCATTTCGAAAACTTTTCTCGGGTCGTAATGGTGAACAGCAGGATTTTTAATGTTCTCTATTTGCTGCAAACATTAATCAAATTTAGAATTTATTTACAACTTAATGGGTGGAGGTATAATAAAAACTAAAACTTGATTCACAAAGAAAGCAAAAAAATAGAAACTTATAGAAAAAGACACCTAAGATTTCTTTCGACGCCGAGGCAGTTATTATAGCACAGAAGCATGTCGGTAGCTTCGACCACCAGATTAAAATAAGAGAGATAGACTACGTCACAGATGGATTTAACGACTCGTTCTTCCCTCGCCCGAAACACAATCGTATTATGTCGAACCCATACAACCGAATATATTTACCTAAGAAAAACATTTAATGATTGATGATATATATACATATGTGTGTGTATATATATATATATACATATATATACATATATATCTATATATAACAAACAATATAAGAACACATGAAAAGATGTCTCACACGTTATTTCTTGATCATTTTGACGGAATTCAGCTCCGTCTTCATGGGAAGAGATAAAAGTCTATCTCTTCCGATGAAGACGGAGCTGAATTCCGTCGAAATGATCTAGAAATAACGCGTGAGTAATCTTTTTATGCGTTCTTATATTGTTTGTTGCTGTCCAAGTTTGTTATTCAACACTTCCGTGTTACTTCGACGAAATCATCTATATATATATATATATATATATATATATATATATATATATATATATATATATATATATATATATATATATATATATGCTTTCGTAGACGTAACACGGAAGTGCCGAATAGTACAATACACAGTAACACACAATATAGAAACACAAAAAATGAAGAACAATCACACGTTATTTCTTGATATTTCGACGGAACCAATCCGTCTTCATCTGAAGATATAGAAGTAATGAGCATTACTTCTATATCTTCAGATGAAGACGGATTGTTTCCGTCGAAATATCAAGAAATAACGTGTGAGTTTTCTTCTTTTTTTGTGTTTCTATATTGTTGGTTACTGTGTATTATATATATAGATATATAATATTCATATATATATAAATATATATATATATATAATATTCATATATATATACATATAATATTCATATATATATACATATAATATTCATATATATATATATATATATATATATATATATATATATATATATATATATATATATATATATATATAGAGGCATGTATTTTTTCGATTTGAGATAATATATATCTCTAGAATGAAATATAATATGTACAGGTATGCATTACATAGGGTTCCCTACCGCCCTGCCACCATCCACCACGGGCCCTTGGTGTGGCTTGCGGGGCGTAGTGTATACGTGTATGTAAAAGCATGCCATAATTCACATATTTTGTTCTCACATAGATATATTAACTTTCCACCCTTCAGGTGACTTAAGGCTACGTCAAGGCTTCGACAGTCCACTTTAATTAGTAATAATTCTTGGGAAAAATCAGTGAAGGAGAAAAAAGGCCACTAAAAAGAGTTGTTAGGTTTCACTTTTGTTGAATAGATAAACAGATGAATGTCACTGCTGAGGAACTGCGCCGAGAGCTATCGTGGCAAAGAATATGAAACAGAAAAAATCATATTTGTTTCAATGCTCATAGTCAAATCGTCTAAATAACATTTTGTACATTTTACATTATTTATCTCGAAGATTTTTACTCACAATTATACTCTTTACAAACACCACAATATGCATTTTTACGCGGAATGAATATTAATGAGTCTACCTCTGTTAAAAGGGCTAAGTTCGGTCTTTAGGGTACTGATGAATTTATACGGGCTATGAATCTATTTACTTATTGCTCTCAATTTATTTTTATTTATTTCACAACCATTAAACAAACATATTTTCCATGTAAATACATGCAGCAATAAACAAAGTCGTTGCTGAATGAAACAATCTGCCGCTAACGGAAACGTAATTCCAGCAGTCGAAAACGTATGGGCACGATTGGTTTCCCAAGCTGACTTGACTTGGCATTCGATTCGATAAAAACCCATCAGTTGCGAGTCAATTCCCGCGTATATCTGGGGCTTTAATCGCTGATACAGGGGCATTACATCAGAATAAACGGATAATCCCATCAGCGCCGCCTTCAACAACTGAAGCGTAAGCGTGTCTCATAACTATTAGCAGTTATTGGGAAAGGCAGAGGCGGATATAGGCGTGGATGGAGGATCACGTTCCCACCATAAGAACTAGATCATATCCGTTAAACTGAATGCAATGAAGCAACCCTCTTGCTGTTAGACAACTTTAAAAATCTCTTTATTATTATCATCAAATGACATTTCACAGCCGTATTCTTGACGGTTATGAAATGATACAAAATTATATTTTTAACAGCGATTTTATTGTCGATCCATGACTTCTTTGCATACACGTATATCTTATTTTTTTAATTAATCCTATTTAATGAACGATTAAGGTTAAGGGAATAAACGGGAAGTTCCTCGATAAAATATGGCAAAAAAATACGCGACAAAAGTTTTATTGGAAGATACACGCACACAGGGTGATGCATATCCGATGAGTGTTGGATGAAGGGATTTTTGCATGAGTATGTACGCCGCTGTGGGTGTAGTTTTTCATATTGTTGATTTTGCATGTGGTATTGTTCCTATTTACAGGTGGTGACCTAACGACCCCCCGCCACACGCCCTTGCGGCGGCTTGCGGGGTATTATGTAGATGTAGATAGCCGAGAAAATTTGCCTTGAGATGTGTACTAGAACGTCAGCAATTCGATAGTGGAAGGTTTTTAAGAGAAGGGATGAAGAATTGAAAATACCAAAGGGTACCGACCTGCCCACAATAAACGAAAGGACCACCTAGATCGATATAGGGCCCTCTTCCACTGATGAAGCTGTTCGCATTTAAACTAGATCGACGCTTATACTTAATATGCATATTATATTAGACTAATTACACTACAAAAGAAGCACACGGTCATATGCGTACTTGGTCTCTGCATGAAAACGTTTTCTTTTTAAAAATTCGATTTCCGCTAAACTTTTTCATTGCTATTGAAATAGTTATGATGTTGAAATCGACTGGATGATCCATAATGAATTAATTCGTACGAGTGAATCGACAATTCGGGGATTCCACACTAGTTAACAGATCAGTCCTGAGTAAAAAGTGCAAATGATAGTATAGCCCATATTGGTGGCACTCCAAAGAGAACATGCCTGAAAATACGTATCCAACCCGAAGAGTTTCAAATCCATTTTATAGGAAATTTTATGAGCTCCCTTCACATCTACCAGAAAAACTGTTCGATGCCCAATCTAAAGAGATTTTGGATATTAATGCTGGAGAATTCGGCCGGATCACGCTCGAGTAACACACAAAATCTAGTAAAACTTCACTGGAAGAAAAACCAACCATTCAACTCAACATGTCCAACCTCTTCCATCCCTTACGTCACTTTCATAACGTCCTCCCCTCTATCACAGTCTTAAACATTCCATTTCCAATCAAAATGCCCGGCATCCATCTTTCCTGCCTCCTTTGGATTTCTCCCAACAATCCCCTCTCCTTCCCCAGCATGCCTAGCAATTCGTCGTATGTTTTCCTCTCAGTCCGTATTATGTTTTCCATCCCACTCCAAACTCACATTTCATAAGTCTCCGTTCTACCCTTTCATCTTCCCTCAACGACCACGTTTCGGCGCCTTACAAAACCAAGCTCCATATCAAATGTTTCACCAATCATTTTTTAACATACTTACTCAACGTGCCTGTCAACTGTCGCGTAACGCAATAAAAAAATTCGCGCTAAATTTGTGGAGAAAGAATGATCATCATTAGGAGAAAAAAACATGCAAACAAAGAAAATAAAGTATGCTATCCTTTAAAAAATATTTAAATCATATGATTCAAAACAATAACAACTGCGTATTAAAAAAAGAAAGGAATAATGATTAGCCATTCCCTCCCCCTCATGAAAAGGTCATGACTTTAATTCTAACCACCCTGTTCCAAATAAAAACTTTCAACTCCCTTACAGACTAATTACGAAGACCATTTGCCGAGTTACACGGAAAATTCCGAGTCACACCTCGAAAACCGCGCGTTAGCCATCATTGCCAGAGGCTAGTGCCCCCGAGCAAAACATAAATACGATCCCTATCTAAAGTTGGGTCGTGAATTGGGGCAGGAAGTTGTCACCTGGGACAGAAAAGTCACCTACAAACTCTCTCATCCATAAAAAGACAAATGAAGGTGGTTTTTTTGACGCTCTAGTTTTGAATAGCCTTAAGCAGCTTAACATGCGAAACATTTTCGTTTCCAAGTCCTACAATACTGTGAACTTATCAAGTTTTTACAATGTATCTACTTTGAGAGTTACTGGGTAGAAATGGCGCTCTTTACGCACTGCCTGCTCTCTAATCAAAATATAGAGGTCTTTACAAACATCTTAGGCTTCTCCCCTTGAACATTCTTCCAAAAACTGATATCCGCCTTAAAAGTACCGCCGAGGCTTTAAGTCATTTCATGATAAATATGCAAATTTTAGCATTCTCCTACATTATGGGTAAAAAAACAACCTCTATTTCCTGAAAATTCTACGGAGACAACGAAAAAGTCCTACGCTAAGCTCCTTAAACCTCTTTTTCTATGCTTTTTTTCCTTTAGGCTCCACTTGATTGGTGGCCACATGTAAGGTTATCCTAAAACGACTTTTCATAAAAAGTCGAAAGGCATTTTATTTTCCCTCCTTTCACGACCAACGTTGAGATTGTGACACTTTATGCGGAAAGAGTCTTTTTTTTAAATACAGGCATAAAGCACACCTTAAAGAAGAGTTGACGAAAAGAAAAACAGAAAAAAACACCCAAAAAAAAGCACGTTCGTGAAGAATTAACCTGAAAGAGATTAAAATGGAAACACCGCGCGAAGTCATGAGTATTTTCATTGCATTGTCTGCAGCACAACCATGAAAAAATGTCTTAAAAGCAAGTCCGTCACTTGATCAACGACTTAGAAACTGGAGTCGGTCTGAAAATTATAAATAATTGGAAGAAATATTCATACCCAATCAAACCTCTACACGACTTTTTTATGAGAGATGACCGATAGCTAAGGCCATTAGGAATGGATTGGAAAGGGAGGGTGGAGAGAAACTCGGTGTCGGCATTAGCCTAAACTTAAACGAAAGGCGCCAAGAGGTCCGTAATTTAACGTCCCATCCGATGGACGTCGTACTCGCTCTACGTGCTCTCCATAAAGCACCTCAAAAAGGGATCGAGATTCCACTGAAAAATATTCGTCTCCAGGGTTTGTACCAGGGCTCTCTCGGTGGGAATCTCTACTACTTGTTAAGACGCGGAAATGAGCACTCAAAATTTCAGTCCAGCAGCCAATAGCCGATATGCAAGAATCGGGAAATACAAAAGAATATGCACCTGCATTTAAAAATTAACAACTTATTGTCAATTTTTTCCTTGAGTCTTTAAATACGTAAATAATTACAACTAATAAAGCGTTTGGAGAATATTTATCGTGGGTTAAGGGCTTTTCAAACTCATTTCAATGCATGAGAAATACTCTTGTATGGCACATGAGTACTATATGTAATTGTATGAGTACAGTATGTAATTGTGTCAGTACAAGTACGAGCAAGTTAATGTGCATCGATTTATCCAATACACTTTCAGTAGTTCACACAGTTTGCTTTCATTGCATGTCTCTTTTACATAAATTTAACAGAAAGTTTACTACCTCGATTTTCAGGATTCTATGCGTCGTACGAAACTAACAAGTGAATTTTTTTTTCTTTTCGAGATCCTAAATGACCGCGAACATCGATGAACCACGAAAAAGTGACGCTGACGCGCGAACATACTCCTGGCGAATAAATTAAAAAAACAAGGCACCTTTAATCGAAACAGGGGACCTATAGACCTAAAAAGAAATAAACGAATTCGGGGGCATCGATATTCTCTCCGGCGACATTTCATCTGTCTCCGGCCGCGGGACGTTAAAAGGGTGCAAGATGGACGGGGGAGAAGTGAAGGCTTAAGAAGGCGGAGAATCGGAAAGGGGGGGGGGCTGTTTGAAGGGGAGGCGTTTTTGAGAGGGAGCAGAAGTGGATGAGGTTATGGAGGAGATATGAGAGAGGAGAGGAGGGAGAGAAAAAGAGAGAGAGCGAGAGAGGAGAGCGTGTTTAAGTTGATGACGCCCAAGATATGCGGAAGAGTGGGGCACCAGCCAAGCCATCAAGGTCACTCGTGAGGAGGGAGGTGGTTGAATGAAGGGCGAAAGGAGACGGAAAGATGGAAGGGAAAGAAGAGAGAGAGAGAGGAAAGAGATGAGGAGATCAGGAATGCATGGATGGGGGGCTTATATATTGATTGCCTGTTTGTTTGTTTCCTCGGCCGCCCACGACGGATTGGAAAGCCTCCCACTCTTACACCCACACCCCCACAACCCGCTTTCACAACCCCCATCTCCTCCATTCCAGAAAGAGAAGATGAGTTCCCAAGGGGGAAGGGGGCGGTGGAGTCTATTTTCCCTCAGTGGCGGGCGGAAAGATGCAGAATCGTTCCGAAAAGGACAAGGGCGAGACTGGGGCTTCCGAGCGCGGGTCACTGAGCGATCTGCCAAGATTTTTTTAGTTCCCGATGGGGGGATACGTATTTCGTGTTTTGTGCATCGGAAAATCCGCAAAGGAAGGGGACCGACTCGGCTCAATCCAATGCAGATACAAGTTATCCGTTTATGCCGTTGCCATGACTCTCGGGATGGATAGAGACATTCTTTGAATGGGTGAGGCATGTGCGGTAATTCTGACTCGACTGAAAAATCCATCAGTTAAGTCTGGAAACAGGTCAATTCAGCGAGGATGCAGAAGATGTATTATTATATTATACTGATCCTACAACGGTAGGAGAGATCACGCTATTCGGACTAGAGATCGTAATTGCGAGAAAGAGATATTCAAGACCATTTCTCTAAGCTACGAGGCAATTGTACGGTCTACTTGATACCCTGCTAGCCACCGTGATTACAGAACACCTGTACGATGAAGTACGCGCAAGAATTCAAAAAGATATGAAAAAGTAAATCGGCCACAGACAGTTCTCGGTTCTCCTTAATTTGGACTCACCAAATATACACAAGAAGCTTATAAACATGACATAAATGATAGACATTTGATAGACTTGTATTTGGTATTTCATATTCTGAATTGGACTACTAAGATTACCGTACATATTCAACCGTTATCTCATCCAGTAAAGGGCAAGCTAGTTTATACCAACAGAACAGAATGAGTACAGATTGACTTCACACATAAATTTAAACTTTTTCATTAATAATGCAGGTGCCTTTTCACTGTTAATTTCATCAATACGACCCGTATTACAATTTACACTACCACCTTGTTATATGATACTAAGCGTCTTTAAATACAGAAAAGACAAATTATAATTCCCCTCAACTTCCTCTTAATGCATGTCCATACAAATTTAAATATTAAACTGGCGTTTTTTTATATTTTTTTGTTGTCTCAGGCGTAACTTTATGGAATTTGATAACATATTGAAATGTAATGAAATAATTGACTTTGTTATTACACACACTTTATTTTAAAAACACGACCCAGGTTTCGACGTGGAACGTCATCATCAGGTCCTGATTTTGAAGTTCAACTTCGAAACCTGGGTCATGTTTTTAAAATAAAGTGTGTGGAATTACAAAGTCAATTATTTCATTACATTTTTTTATATTGGTTGCACATTAGACGGCGCAAGTAGAGCATTCAGCTCCATGCCAGAGAGTCACTTCTGGTTCAACTATCCAAGCTGTCCCTATGCGCAGTAAATTTTTAATTTTATTGGGACCAGATGTCGGAAACTCAAGGTGGAGCAGGGAAAGGAAGTGTCCCCCTCCCCCTCATCCTAAGCGTGAAGCCTTATGACTGAGTTTCAGGTAAGCTCCACGCTCACATGTTAAACCTACCGAGGGGTTCACCACTACAATCGGTGCCATTTACCGCATGGCACAATTAAAACGATGAATCTCATCGTGGCATCCAATGTACCATGGACAAGTACTGAAGCTCATTACTCATTGTAAAATCATATTTAAATAATCATGAAGCTTATCATTCAGTAAGATTTTTTAACACGAGGTGTATTCAATATATAATAGGAATCTGAGTTATTGGAAATACTTTTTCTTTATTCGTCTTTATCAATGTTATCCCCTTCGAAGTAGTCCCCATTAGATACTATACACTTATGACAGCCCTTTTTCCATTCCTCGAAAAACTTCCGGAACTTAATGTTTGGTATAGCTTTCAGTTCTCTCAGCGACGTTTTTAACCTCATCTACGGTTGCAAAACGACGAGCCTACAAGATTCTCATTATTTTTGGGAACAGATAAAAGTCACAAGGGTCCATGTCTGGCGGATGTGAAGGCTGGGGCATCTCTACAGTGCTGTTTTGGCCAAAAATCCACGAGAAATCAGTGAGCAGTGTCAGCAGGTGCATTATCGCAAATGCCATGAATTATTTCGCCACAAATACGGACGTTTTTTCGTATTGCTTCACGAAAAAATCAAAGAATTTTTAAGTAGTAGATCGCCTGACCTCGTGAAAAGAACTCATGGTGGACACCATATCGTTGAAATCGAAGAAGAAAGTCAGACAAAATTCCCGTGACGTTTTGAACATACCTCGTGTACCTGTGAGGAAATGATATCACCATAATTATTTTACCACAGTAGTCTACCACTTAGAGTGGTAAAAACGAAAGCCAAAGAACACTGCATTTCTAAACCTAAAATAACAGGAGACAACCTGATAATCCTTCGATAAATCCGTCTTCGACTCGGCAAACTTTCTTTTTCACATCATCAGGTCCGATGTACGTATTCTCTTCCTTCCTCTACTTCGCTTTCCCAATGCCCTCCTCTCTATCACAGTCAATGGCCTTCCATCGATAGTCAAACTGCTTTGCATCCACTTATGAATCATCTTTGCGTATTGCATCCACTTCCAATTTACCGATGATTTTTACCCAACAAACCTGTTATCTTCTCAAACCATGCAAGCCTCTTCGTTTGTTTTCCACTCAGCCCATTCAATACTTATCATTAAAACGTACATTTAGTCTTGATTATTTAATTAATTAATGTACGTAGTTAATCCCAGCTCCTTTTCTATGAAAATATTCACTCATAAATGGATAACCACGGCCACATGCGTCTAGGTGAACTATTTAAATCCGCGCACTCGAATGAATGTTAAAAGCATGCTACGAGGGTTGCTACTTATATTTTGAGCCTTGGCAACACTAAGTGCTTTAGGCGCCATCGAAAGTTTCCATCTGAAAGTTTGACCCTTTCAACGCTAACTTAGACAATACTGCGAAAAATAATAAAGCAATTTTCAAAAATAATTTACTGTATTTTCTTTATTATGCTGATAATATAAATAGCAACCCTCGTACTATGCCTCCACGGCATCTAACCAAGTCTCCCACAAACGTAAAATTACGAGCGGTCTACGATTTTTCATCGGGCAAAAAGTTATAGAAGAACTTCTTCGTGGACTTCGTATACCTAATCGAGCCATCGCCTCAAAACACAACGCTCCATCGGATTTTTAAGTGAATTATGTTTTCCCATTCGCGGTCGTTACTCACGAGCCGAAAATCTTGTTAAAGAAGGGCGTGTTCCACCCGGGGCTCAGATGATACATTCCCCTTGCGTCCGAAATTTTTAACCGTTATTGGATTAACGTGGAGGAAGAAAGGATAGAAACTTTTGGGGATTTTTTTTGGGAGGAGAGGGAGGGGGGGTTGAAAAAATGGATCGCTCCGCTGCGAAAAAAAATACGCGACGCTCCGAATACGTACTCCTGCGCGAACCTTTGTACCCCCCCCCCCCGGCACGAATACTTCATCTACATCTACACCTGAAAGACTCCCAGGAGGGGGTGGCGGGGGGTGTTAGGTCACCAACCTTCGATTAACTAAGACTGGATTATTATTCGAGGATAGTGGTCCGCACATAGGCTCATCGACCGTTGCTTTTTTGTTCTTAAATTGTGCTTTCGTTTAGATCGCGATTCGCACGTGATGAAAAAAGTTTCTGAATCTATTGATGCTACAATTTATCTCACTTATCTTATCCTGATGGTCCAAGTTGACGATTTAATGAGGGGCCTTAATAATTTCTTCGGTGACATAAGTTATATCTAGAGTCCTGTGCCTTTCTAATAGCCTTAGTCTCGCCCAAACCCTTTGCGCTTGGAGATAATTCCATACTAGTTCCCCTATTAACCGCGTTACGCTCGCTTCATTAGCGTGACATTTCTTCACAAACCTTTGGGTCCTACCTGGCACATTTTCTCTCTACTTTATCTAATCCTTTCCCGATGAGTCCTAAATAACCCATCATTCAATAAGTCCCGGGGCTTATTGAACGGAATATATTTTGGGATGTGCGAGGAATAATTTGCATCGGCTACCTGAAAAAGGGAATATCTATCAATAGTGACTATTATATTGAGTTTTCGGCGCTTTTGAAGGACGAAATTGCACAAAAGTCGACCGCACATGAAGAAGAAAAAAATCATCTTTCATCAAGACAATGCACTGTGTCACAAGTCAATGAAAACAATGGTCAAATTGAACGAGTTGGGCTTCAATTTGCTTCCCGACCCACCATAATCTCCAGATCTAGCCCCCAGCGACTACTGGCTGCTTTCTGATCACAAAAAGACGCTCAAAGGAAAAAGATTTGGCTCGAATGAGGAAGTCATCGCTGCAACTGAAGCTTATTTTGAGGACAAGGACAAATCGTTTTACAAGCATGGTATTGAAAAGTTGGAAAAATGTTGGAATGACTGTAATGCTCTTGAAGGTGATTATGTTGATAAATGAAAATGAATTTTGCGTTACCAATGTTCTTTTCTTAGTTAGTCCCGGGACTTACTGAACGATGGGTTACTAGTCGCACATTCCAAGTGACGAGTAACAGCTCGGCCTAATTTATTCCGACTACAAGCTGAAAAGAAAGTCTTTCGCGATAGCGGAGGGAGCACTTGGAGAGAGAAATAAAAGTATCTGATTCCCCACTGAGAGTAAGCCCTCCGAGCAGCACTTAGAAAACGACTAAAAGAGACGAAAGAAAATTTCCGGGACTTTCTTTCAAGCCCGTGCGTTGATCACTGCGGCTCCGTGATGAACTCAGTGAAAATTTTACGCCGACCCGCGGGAAGCAGGCCCGGCATGGATTTTTCACGCCGGGTGCCAGGGAGCGCCACCCGAGGGGGCGATGTGAAACTCCGGCACGCATTTCACGTGTGAGGGATTAAAACAATTAAATCGTTTGTTTGCATGCGTCACAGTTTTTAACAAGGTTGGCTTGACAGATGGGGGTAATGCTCACCTCATGCTAACAATGAAGCCAAGGGATTGTGACATTCACATACCATGACGGTCATTCCTTTCCCTTTGCCGCATGTGGTTTCCCAGGAAGAAATGATGCCCGAAAAATTACACAGCTTGGGTGAAGCGGAGGGTGCCCCGTGGCGTCCCCGAAAATCGAACCCTAGACCCCTTGACTGCAGTGAAGCGCTCTACTCATTGGAATGCCATGTCAACATTTTCGTAGAACTAAAGAAATAATAAAACACTTTAATGGAAACACGTATTGCGCGGGCGGTTAGGAGTTCAATCAAGAATAATTACACAATGAAAGCGTGTGTGTGTATTTATGTATGAATGTGTGTATACATCATTTTTTCCAATATGAATTATCAATCAATGTAATAGTTGGTGAGACAAAATATAGATAGATTGATATTTTCAAGTACAATGCACTACAAACGATAAGTAGGACATTTTCGAGTCATAACTAATCACTGCAAAGCACGGTACGCGAGTGGTCTCAGAGAGAGTTCATTTTGTACTTAGAGATATGCTATTTAAAGTAAAACCGCCTTTTAGCAGAAGTTTATATATTATTTATTTTGATTTGTTGAGAGTTTTCAAGTTTCTTAATTAACGTCAAGAGAGTTCCATAATCGAGACGGTTATTTTTTTTTAACCTACGATCATGAAGTTTCGAAAGTATTTCGATTTAAAGTTCCACAATTGAGAAGGAGGTTAATTAGGAGTGCATCTCAATTTTTTCCTTGGGTACGTCACGTACAGCTACGCCGGGTCACCAGAGAGGTTAAGATACTGAAATCCAAGGTTTTTAGTTGACATCTACAGCGCTGCTTATATTTGAGCCAACTGAAACGAACATGGGAGTCGCTTACACGTAAATACTCCCATTTATTTAAATATTACAGCTAAATTAAGGCGTGTATGCGCAAGAGTATTTAGTATATTAGCCAATCTATATTTAAATGAATATACAAGACCTGTATGACCTAATATTTCTACATTTATGGCCGTTCATTTAACAACTCCGCTACACACCCTTGCAGCGGTTGGCGGAAAACGAGTATTGTGCAGATGTGGATAGTAATTTGAAGATTGAATTTATAATTATCGTCATCTCGGTTTGAGAATATCGGAGTGCAGTAGCCTAAATATAGAGGGAGTATTGTATGTACGAGAATGATCCGTTCATCAAAGGTAATTAAAATCTCTCGCTCTAATTAGTCCGTGCAATGATCATGAACATAATGAGAAGTTACGCTTCGTGTATCGACTTTGTTGCTTCCAAGCAAGAGCTCGATCAAAAGCGATTCATCGGTTTTAAACTGTTTCTCCGCATGGTATGATACATTTTTCCCATTTGCATTTTTAGCAGATAGTTGAGAATCAGTTTAATAGAAAGAAGTTGGAAAAATTCTTATTTCTTTGTTTCCTTTCCTTTGGCTTAAATGCTTACTCAGTGCACAATGGATAATACTCACGGCATTCTCACGAGTGAAAGAATTCGTGAAGATTATCTCTGATAGTTATGCATGGCGAAATGTTCAAGATGCTCAAGTGGCATGCCTCCTCATCGCTGTGGTATATATTTTAACGTGTGTAAATAGTGATAGAAATAATCCTGATTATTCCGCATTACAATTTTCAAGTACGTTTCCACTCGGTTAATGGAGATTTCTTTAGGGTGGTAAGAGCAGGTGTAGTCCAAAGTAAGTGGGAGTAAACGGAAGTGTTATTCCAACCCCAACGCAAATAACCCCATCGCCTTTCTGACATTAATAGAGCTTGCACATTTTAATCAATTAAAGTATGCCTACAAGTTCCTTTAAAATTAATTGAAATGCTATCTCCATATACGTATGTCATTTGGCTCATTGATTATTTATTAACAGGTAAACGAAGGTATCTACAAGTAACACCTCCATGCCGGAGGAAAAGGGGACACGACCATTTCATTCCGCTCGGAACAACGACAAATTATCATGATGAATATTAAGAATATAAAACAATCAGATATCCATTAAGAATGTAAGAATCTTGTGTAAAATAGAATTGTTCAGGAAGTTGCCATTTTGAAACTCATAATTTTTTTTCAACTGATTCTTTCACCCGGTCAACGCGCTACGAAAAACTTCTGATAAGTTCACTTTAATGGCATTAAAAATAATGCTAGTTTGCACAATCATGTTGATGATAATAATAATAATAACCTAAAATTCCTTTGACACAAGTGTTATGGCGTATTTTCACAGTCTCGTGAATGCATCATCGTAGAAGAGAAGGGAAGGTGGTGTTTGGCGCTCGGAGGACTTGCGAATGGAATTTAGGAAGAAGATAAAGGATTCATAGGCAATCCATTCCGTACTTGGGCGCCATGTGGAGAGCATTTCAAGAGGACTAAGTCATCCGTCGGATGGAAAGTTAAATTGGATGAACCCTTGGCACCTATTGTCATAAAAGTTAGCTAATGCCAACTCCGGGGATTCTCTCCACCCCTACCCCTTTCCCTTAAAAAATCCCACCACTGTCAAATCACCCACCAGTCCCTAATGTCAGCCGTCGCCTCCCACCTAATAGCTTTTACTACTACGTCAACATCTACTCAATACCATGCCAGACACCGCAAGGGAGGGTGGCGGGGGGGAGGGAGGAGTAGGACACCAGCCATGCATTAAAAATTATTAGTTCATACAAATACATTAATTTGATATATATATATATATATATATATATATATATATATATATATAATTTTATAAATATTGGTAATCCACCGGTTCAGGTACGTTTTGGATGGACAGCTGCTACACTACGCTAACAAAATAATTTCCTTGGCTCTCCCGCAAAACACAACCTGACGTCCAGCACTAAACGAAATCCCTCTTCAATTCCGCATACTTCCTTCCTCCCTTCATTTCGTCCAACATACCAATCCTATTCCTTCCCCTTTCTCTCTTGCCCAGCGCTCTCCCCTCTATCAAAGCCTTCAACATCCCATTGCCGATCAAAATGCTCTGCTTCCCTCTTTCCAGCCTCCAGTTGATGTATCAGCTCCAGTAAAAAAACTCACAAACTCATGCACACATATGTATACGCCTATAAAAATCATTAAATAATTCGACGAACTCATTAAATTATTGCCTTTCATGAAATATATTCGAGTGCTTGAGTTCGATTGTGCTATGTTTAGTATCGTGCGAAGAAAGGGCTAGTACTTTACGCCTGTCGGTTATGGAGTCAATCTCACTTACTAACTACTACCTGGAGAGAGGAGGGTTGAGAGAGGCGTGGAGGAAAAGGGCAAAGTTAAAATACGGAGGAATTACGTAAGCAACACGCGGGCTCAAGAGCTGAAGTGGGGTTGGGTCAAGGGATGGCAATGCACTCCGGAGAGGCGTCGACAATTGTTGCGGGTGCACAGAGGAGGCAGTTCAATGCTGAAGCGTGGACACGGGAGCGCAATTCAAACCGTTCGAATAAATCTGAATTACAACCTTTCGGCATGAAATGCGTTACGGCAGAATAAAAATAAATAAAAATTTCTCGTTACATAAAGCGTCCACAACCCCCAGATGCGTTCTCTCTATCAATACGAAAAATTTGGTATTCATAAAAGTCATGAATTTTAATCTCATTCATTCGTTCTGGGCATCCTCCCTTATGAAGGCAGATATTTAAAATCTCCGTAGTGATTACTATCATCCACGCATCGCGAGAACTTCCAGATGCCTTCTTTCATTTCTTCGTAACTTCTACCAGACTTCATCCCGTCTAAAATTATTAATATCTTCCTCAATCCCCCTTTCCCAGTTCACTCGCTCATACCATGGTCTCGACCATCCCAGTACCTTTGAATTATTCCTCTTGTCCCAAACTCTTCCCTTTCCTACTTTCTCCCGGCATAATGTCCTCTCTTCGCTCGCCATATTCTAAAATTAATCCTTCGTCTTCCCCTTCGATCAACATATACTCTTCGCTTTCCTCCCTGCTCTCATCTGAAAACCCTCTCTCGCTCAACCTACCGTTTCAAAGGCCAGGTTTCCGCCAAAAACTTCAACAAATGTTTTAATTTGATTACCATAAATGAGATCTCGTGGCGATCCTTAAGCCTAGATCAATAATATAGACTTAAGTAAGGGTTGTAAAGTGAATCTCCCATAGTTATGCACGGAGTCTACCTTCTACAGATGTGAGACTTGGACGATAGGGGTAGCAGAGAATAGAAGATTAGATGTGGAGACATACGGGGCAGTATAGTATAGCGCTAAAAGAGAGTGCTGAAAATCAAATGAATACCTATATATTGAAGAAATATTACTTCAGAGATTGAGTGAAGAGAGCCGCCTAGAGAGTACTTATAAGAAGAAGAGGGAAATTTATTGGGCATACCCAGATATATGTTTTTTCACACTGAAGACTATATCTGAAAGAATACTGTATGAGGGGCATATGAGAGAGAAAGGCCAAGGGTTCACTAAGAGAGTCAAGCAATGGAAAAGGTAGGTGCAAGGAGCTATGAGGGAATGCGTAGACTGGCAGGGCAAAGGATAGCGTAGAGAGATGTTACATGCCTCGGATTGATAACTCGTGATAAAGGAATGAATATTATATGTTTCTTCCGAATGACACAATGCGAGTCTCTTTCTAAGATACTCGTGTGTGTGTGCATAAATAAATAAATAAATAAATATATATATATATATATATATATATATATATATAATATTTGGACGGCACAATAGAACACAAATAAAATAGTAACACTTAAAAGGACACTCACATGGTAAATTGTTTAAGCTTTCGGCCTTCTTCAAGTAAGACTTATATATTTATATGTATATATATATATATATAAATATTTATATTAAAATTATATGGGCCGTGGTAGTCCAGGGGTTAGACTATTGACCGGAGGGCCCGGATCCGATTCCCGGACAAGCCTCTCTAGTCACCCTCAGCTCAACCCAAGCTGTAGGAAGCTGAGGGTGCCCATTAACGGATTTATTTTAATAATGCATCAAGATGGCACTAGCGAACACAAAAAAAGATACAGATAAAAAAGGACACCCACACATATTCCGACCCAACCACCTTCTGTGGACAGAAAGAACTTGAAGAACGTCTCTGTTGCCCAACCACCTTCTTCTGCGGACAGAAAGAACTAGGACGTTCTCCAAGTTCTTTCTGCCCGCAGAAGTAGGTGGATGGGAAACCGAAAATTAATAACGTGATTGAATTAGTAAAATAATGCAAATAAATAAATAAATATTTATTTATTTAAAAAGATCTACAGGTATTAAAAAGGAATCACATGGATGTCTTGAATAAGGTCCGAGAGCACTGAATGTGGTCAGAGTGGTAACAACGAGAACTTTGAACGCAGAAGTATCTTGCAAGTAAATCCACGGCAGCTAAACTAACATTCTGCTTGAGTGACTGTATCAGGGCTAAAGCCTTTTCGCCTAAACCCTTTGGAAGCTATCTGGCCAAGCTGAGCAGACTTCCGACTTCCGAAAGTCTTAAAGGGCAACAAGAGGGGCTTGATATCTCATTAACGGTTCCGGTTCATTACACGCGAGCGCATTTTCCGTTCCGCACCAAAAATTCCCACAATCTAAGCGTAATGCAATGGAGATCATCCTTTTCAACGTTATGCTTTAGTTTTTAAATTTCCCCAGAGGGAGGGTCGCGGAGACTAGGGCACTGATTAAATTGACCCTCGACCAGAAATAAGTTGCTCACCCCGCTCATGGGTAGCGTTGGTTCCCCACCCAAAACAGAAGGAAATTCAGATTTCATTCCCCCTTGTGAATTTAGTAGCGGGCCGTAAATTAAAGACCCTTCGCGCATCCAAATCGTTCTCAATGAAACCGGATTTAACAAGCACCCACGCGAATTTTCCTCTCGCCTCCTCATGTGGCGTTTCCTGGGGGGTAAAACTTATCACGCATTTCAGCACTTAAAAGAGCTGTGGACTGGTTGAGTGAGTGAGTCAATAAAATACGTGGCACCAGGAATCCGCACATTAAACAATCCGCTTTATACAAGGATTTATTTTGTGTGTTTATATTGAGAAGGCAATAAACGGGATCAAGGGAAAGATGAAGAGATGATTCACGAAAAATAGGAGAAAGGATAAGTATGAGGTGGATGACATAACTATACTGGTATAAAATAAAAACTTGCAAGGATACTATCAAATATAATGGAGTTAGTGAACAATTACAACCTCAAAATAAGCAAGATTGAAACTATGGCAAGAGTCCGCAGTCGAAGGAGGGAAGAAAATCTCCAAGTAAGACGAGGAAAAGACACACGGGTAAAAGCGGAAATGTCTTGCTATTCAGACAGCAGGATCACTTGTAACAAACAAAAGAAGCAGAAGTGATATAGTCAGCATAATAGGAATGGCAAAGAAGTTGTTCTATCATATGATATACTAAACGGCACATAGTACCATGATAAATAAGGCAGATATTTATGAAAACTTGTAAGTGAAGTCTGCATTATTAAAGAATGTAGGAGGGGATGGATATGTGGCGATACGGACGAATGCAGATGATAAAATGAAGAGGGACCGTCACAACTGAAGAAGTATGCTACAAGAAGAAGGAAACTGACTGAAAATATTTTGGAGCACGACAGTTAACTGAATGTCATATTTGGCCAAGGTCAATAGAACTACGAGAAGCAGGCGAGGGAAAATGTCGGTGAAAGGAGGTAAGAGGCAATGAATTGATCCACAAGGACTAATACAGCTATTCTAGTCTCATATATACTATGAGCAAAAATATCATAGGTAAAACGGGAGACTTTTACATCAAATCTTGATAAGACGACTAAAAATATTGAATTCTAAAATATTTGTCCGACATACAGTCGTACTTCGTAATCTTGAAAATTATAGGAGACTTAGAAAGATTGGCAATTTAGAAAGATACTTTCACTGTAAGCTCCTATATTTAAATAAACCAGGGGATACAAATCTTGACAAACTTCAACCAGCCGAACAAATGAGAATGCTTACTTGAGTTATTAAGCACAAAACCGTTCCAGCACAATGTGGTTTGAATGCCTCATGAATATTACTGCGAGTAATGCGCTTGTTTCGCAATCTACCGGGTGAACCACGTCCGAGATCCTATATTTTTAAACTCAACATCGGAATGAGCAGCAATTCATAAGAGTGATGACATTGAGAAAGTGCAGCTTTGCTTACCCAAGAATGAAGATACACAGAATAAGTTTTTAAAAATTGTAATTTATTAATGCAATCTTAAGATGCCTTTTTTTACTTCTTTTCCTCTACAAGAATGAATGGCGTATTTGCATACAATGAAATTCATCCATTTTACAATTATATACCAAGCCCTTATCTAGTTTATACAGATAGGACAGTTAAAAAATATCTGCACCTTATGGTACGATACGTGAGTTAATTGTACACATGAGAAGATTACTTACACTTGCGCTGATGAAAACAGAGAGTAGTGGTAGAAATAGCACTTGATGCGCTCTTTCAACCTAAGCGATTTCCTGCCATTAACCAGTTTTAGAATATATTATTTAGAAAACAATATAATTTCATACGACGGGAATGGAGGCCTTGGGAAAAGTGCACTGAAAGATTAAGTCAATAAAATCCGCTAAAGATGAAATTTGTTTCACAATTTATATCACATAAATTACGTTTATTATAATGCATAAGTGGGTCGCGGTAGTTCAGGGGGTAGAGCGTTGGACTACTGACCAGAGGGTCCCGGGTTTGATTCCCGGGCAAGGGACTCTGGGCACCTGCAGCTCCACCCAAACTATGTGATTTTTCGGGTACCAGGTCTTCCTGGGAAACCATAACCGGCACAGAGAAAGGAACTGGCCCCCCTACCCTGATGTGTGAATTTCACACGCCGCATAGGGCTTAGTACTGGGTAAACTCTACCATCACCTACCAAACTGACCTTCGGGTTAATTACTGTGTTTATGGTTTTTTTTCTAATGCATAAATGAATGCTTCATCATCAATCGGGTCACTTATTCGAAAACATCGCGGAATATTAAGAACAAAAAATGTGTCAATTTTATCGGAATGAATTCCGTCAACAGCCTTTTCGTGAAGATGGTGGATTGACCACAGGAATAAAATTAGGTCCTACTTAATCTCGTGCCACGCGCTGGAACAGCACTTGGCATAAGTAGTCACTATGGTAGAAGCGTACATGACTACCGCACTCAAGATATCACTTGCCGGCGTTCGACTCAGTTCCATTCAATATATGTGTTTGACTAAAAATATTATTGCAAACGACAGGATCCGTCTTATAGACCTGAGATGCGAGTTGAACGGAAGTAAAACGCACTTGAGTGATGGTTCTCAGCCTAGTATCCGGTCCGCCCTCGTGAGAAGTCTTTGTAGGGGTTGATTGAAGCGTGGAAGCCGTGATTTCGAAAAACGAATGCAACTGAGCGTGAATCAGATTCTATCTCACACACCTGCTCATCGTTTTATTCAACGCAAATCAGAGCGACATATGCTCTTACATTCCTTGATAACTGAAAGTTTTCTATCGGATTTAAAAAAATTTTATCCGTGAATAAAAATAAGCGATATTGTTGGATTAGCCAATCTATGTGTTTATTACCTGGTATCAAAAGCTGAGAGGTTGGTTGTGAGTTGGAACCGGAGAGATGTAATGATGTTACAGTTTACTGATTATATCACAGGCATTACCCCACGGGAATCTATATTTAAATATCACTAGGAGTGATCGCTTGACAATTTGACACTGTTAACTACGACTTATGCGTCAGAGAAATGTTTAATAATTTCTTACTCCTTGCTCGTATATCAATTATAGAGTACGCGTCATGAACGTAAACGACTGATTACGACGTGAGCTTAAAATAAGCGGGAACTCATTGGAACGCAAAACATTGATGGATGCACCGTACGCACATGCATAGGTTTCACGCACCTGCCGCTAGAGTGAGCAGCGTTTTCAATATTTAAAATGGCGTCGCTTAACGAACAAGATCAACGTATAATCATACGTTTTCTCCACCTGCGTGGCTTAACACACTCATCCAAATTCATCCCCACATGAGTGAATCCAGCGGTTGTGATTTTATCAATGAGAAAAGTGTATCTTCGTGGTTGCGACTTCTCAAATAAGGCCGAACGTTGAGTGACAAGGAGCTCAAGAAGTCTCCGCTACGGACCAGTCGGTTTTACCAGCGGGTTTAAGGGGGACCACGCTACTATAGAAGCGTTCTCGGCAGCCATAGGATCATGGTGTTGACATTCGAAAAACATATTCGTCTACATGGATATTATATTTAGGAGTATCAAAACTTTCAAATCTCCAATGAACGTAGTTTGTCAGAAAAAATATGAGATTTTGAAACTTAAAAACACCTGGTATTCACGGAAAATCTTATTAGTTGCTTAAAAATTGGTGAATGAATATTTTTTTTCTTCATTTTCGGCTGTTTCTAACAGTCCTGGGACGGGAAAGTGGATATTAGAAACTATCACTGTGTAAAATATTCAAGTTGGATGGAAGGAAGGGTGAAAAGATCTCTAGTTGGACCGAATGAAATAAAAATTCTTTCAAGTTCAAGGTCAGCGCGATCTGTAGAAATGAATTAAAATGGATATTTATTTCGCGGTTCGAGAATGAAACACACCTAGTTGATTCATCAAACTATCGGAAGCATTCAGAACTTCCTCATGAAGTCTTGATAATTACAACTCCGTGACTCATTAACGGTCGTTCACCCGTGAAAACTCTGTTCGAGCTCAATGAGACAGATAAGGAAGCATCCGGGCCTTTGGGAACCAAGTTCCCAACTCTATCTCCTTAGCACGCGAGATTATTCGTCAATATGCATCGTCAAGCAAAGCGCCTGTCTAAGATACCACGTTGGAGTTCCCTTTGAGACTTATGCCGCAAAAAAAATAACTTTCCCACAACCAAGGACCATTAGAGGAGAATTACAACTAATGGTAGCCGTGGATACACGATTTCATATTGGAATATTTTGTGCGACGTAAACATGATATGTACGATATTACACACGGAATTCAATCGAGATCAACAGTTAACCTTGCCCGATGGAAATCAACGTGATACATCGAATTTCAGAGTAAAAAGCGAAATAGCGAGTGCTTAAAGCAAAGGAACTTTAATGTCCGAGAGAAGCTCACTGTAGTACTTTATTTGTAATTTCAACCATTCAAAAAAGTATATATTTGAAGCAGAAAACTACTTGGGAGTTTATTTGCTGAATATTACCCCACGATAAACTTCATGCATCTAACAAATTCCATAACTGGCATTTCTTTTCTTACCAATCAATCCATTCTAAGTGTGTTAAATCATTTGCCATTTTTTTGTTGGATTTAATGCGATGAGTTGGATTTTAAAATTAATGGGGAATGGCAAACACCAGGAGATCATGCCTCTACTTCAATAACACAAACCTCAATTACACAATTTTTCCGGAATTTACAACATATATTTATGCATCATGTACCAACTCATCATCGTAAGTGATTTTCGAAGCTAGCTTTTGGACGATCCCCGAAAATATCGTTTCCGTATCTCGAGAATTTACTCTTGCTAGCCCTACATCATACAACATCAGTTCTTCTCCATTTAGATGGTAGAGTAATTTGGGTAGAGCATTCTTGAAGACGCATAAAAAATACATATCTGGCTGTAAGGAGAGTTTGATATCACTAATAAATTTTAGGACAGCTTTTACTGCAAAAAGTTTCAGCGAGACTTCGCCATATTTGTTAAAAATACTACAAGAAGAGAGTCAGCGAGACGGGTACGTTGGAGGAATTAGGTTAGGGGTCACTTGATCCACAAGGTGCGAAGGCACGATTTAGACTTTAAGAAGGGTTTAGTACACTCGAGCTTACTTGCTAAACTGAGGGAACTATGATGGTACCTAGTTATATCGGTAGATTTGATCACTGGGATAAAATTGGAGATAGAGACATAGTCACTGACAGATTCAAGTATGCGCTCGTTCTTCCCTTGCAGGATTAGCAATCATAATAAAACCAAACCAAAGTACCCGACAATTTTTACTTAAACAACAATTTTTAATGATTTCGTCGGACGCATATATTATCGCACGATTTATAAAGGCAATGTGTCTGTGTTCGCGCGTTTGTTCATATGAGCAAATTCGTTCTTTCATTTGCCTTTATTAACTCAAATCTTTCCACAGTTTCGCACGGCCGGTGCCCAAACATCACACGACCTAGCGAGTGGCTTCCAAGATAATTGCTTAGATTTTGATTTTGTTATCAGTTTGCTTAGTGAGAAAATTTTCGAAACGGAAAAAATTAAGTATGCGCTGCAACAGGCTCTCCTATAAAAAATTACCAAAAAAATGTCGGAGATGAAAAGACGCCGAGAGTTCTCTACCTAATCCCCTTGATGCGAAAGAGCCGTAGGCACCAAGCGATCTAGCTATGGCTACGGTGGTTACAGGAGGAGAGAGAGAGGGCCCTTTTCCCCCGGAATGCCACTCCGCCTTCACAAAGGTTGAAGACCCCTGACCTAGAATACTAATGTGGCCGAGGGAGGATTATCCGACACACTCCGCAAGACGATCGAAATAATGACCGAAGCCAAGAATTTTCCCACGGACATGCCCCAACTGCACAAATGGAAGTGGGTGCAGACGACTGCTGCGGACCCAGCTGGAGATCCTTTTCGCCGTCACGTACGAGATAGAGAGTGGGCTCCCGGCGACTTAAGTTGGTTAAACCGCATCAATTCGGCCGGGAAAACCTTCCGCCAAATCTGAACGACGCGACGCCAATCCGAATGCGGATCAAGGTTTCGGTAATGGCGAGGATTTTGGAGCGCAATTAACGGAAAGTACTCGAGAGAAAAACCCAGTTAACTGAGAAATTAAATCGAAAACCTACACATCGAAATACGTATAGAAAAAAATGTCGATCCAAAAACACGCCATCTTGTTTATAAATGATCGTTTATGATGTTTATGAATGAATGGGCGTAAGAATTACTATGTTCGGGATACGGTCACGGAAGGTATTGGTTTAAAAAATAATTTAACGAAAACCTCAGAAATGAATCCGTTTGAAAAATAATTAAATAAAATATACGTGTCTTGATTTACTGTTCGACCATTATTTATTTCCTAACTCCTTGAAATAGATAATTAGCTAAACTCATGATTATGAGATAAAAAATTTGCACTTTTCCACAGACTTTAAAATCTGTGGAAATTAGATTAGAAAAAAAATAGATTAAATCTGTGGAAAAGTGCAAATTTTTTTCTCATAATGACAAACTTTCAATACATCTCGCGTGAATCTGTTGAATGAACTCATGATTGCTGAATTCTGAATGTTTTACGACGAAAGGACTGCTTTAAAGCATAATTGATTGTTTTGGCGTATATATATTTCCTCAGTTAACTAGAAAAGGAATCAAGTTCTTAGCTTCACCAAACTAAGCAGTGCCACATGTACTTAAGTCAGTAGCGGATCTAGAAATCCTTTAATGCTGGAGCCATTCTCTTAGCATTATTATTATCTTTCATATCACTATCGTTTAAGGAAGGTTATTGATGGACACAGATAGAACACTGCTCCACCTTTAAGCATAGCCTTAGAAAACTCGACATGGCTACCTAGACGACATTTAAATATTCCTCGATTAAGCACATTTGCACATGGTAAAAGAAGAGGGGAAGGCTGCACTCAACTGATCTTCGAATTGATATACCTCATTTGCACTAGTCTTATTTGCATCTGAATTATTTTCCTCCGTCGTCTAGAACGCAGACCCAAGGAAACAAATTTAATTGGTAAGAAAATCATCATCGAGGGTTGTCTAAGGATTGGTTTATTACCGCTCTCCAAAATATCCTGTCCTCTGCCAATCCCTTCATTTCCTCACAGCTCCTTGCACAGATAGTTTTTCACTCCCCATATTAATTTATTTGATGGCTTTATTTGGGCGAGATCGAGACTTTATTGTCTCCTCTTCCACCTAACCCCCATGCTACGTACATCAACGACAATTACAAATACCCAAGCCCTAGGTAGGGGAAGATCCACCTAGGCGGGAATCGAACCCGTGACTTCATGGTTGGCAGACGAGGACATTACCCCGCTACCACCTGCTAGGTCATGAATGAGCTATGTACACCAGGATATGCCCAATCTATTTCCCTTTCCTTCTTGCAAAGCTAGAACCTGCGAATGTCGAAGTCAAACCGTGTACCCGACTTAATGACTTTATATAAATGTCAAAAAACATATGTATAACTATTGTTTTTTAAAGACACACAGGATGCGAATAAAATAAACCATAGGTCCGAATCACTGCCTCGTGCCGTATAATCCCTACTTAACGAACTGAATATCCACAAATAATTTAAACGAAATGGTATTCATGCAAACACACTTAAAATTCAGCGCACGTGGTTCAACGTACTCGAATTTACGATTAAATTACTTCCCTCTCGGCGGTCTACTTATTTAATATTCCAAATGAGAAGGAATTTAAAGTAATTTGGCGTATTTCCGAAAATAAATAAAATGCAAATGTATGAAAAAAATAATATTAAAACAATAGGTAAGGTATCTTACGGGTTAAGTATAATTTTTGGTATTTGAAGGTAAAACGAAAATAATGTTAAATTTTTAAAGCGAAACGTAATTGGAGACCTTAACTCCTCTGAATGACCAGTTTTCAAATTGCTTTGGCAGGGACATGACATTTTCATCGTTAACATTTCCATGATGGCAAGAAAAAGTCGCAGTATTCCAGCTAATAATCTTTTTATTGCCATTAGTTTCAACGCATTAACATTCACTCGTATATTCCTTGAACTGGTGATGCCGCTCATGGTTGCGATGGGAATACAACAAAAGCATTATTCGAAGGAAACTGCAAAATCTCCATTACTGCAATCACGGAACAGCTTCATTCACAGCACACCTGACACCGCAGTATAATAATCATCCGCATTTCCAGTAATCTCTTTTTCACGAATTCAACGACAGAATTGGCAAGGAAGATGATTATTTTAATGTCGTTGCGCTACCAAAACTAATTAAGACAGCGGTCATGGAAGCATTCATGAGTTCCTATGGTGCCGCTCTCGTATCGACGTGTGGTATCATTCCCCTAAAGGGAGTTATGGCCTGCTGCATTTTAACCCTTCTTCACTCCAGCAATTCGAGAAGAAAAAAAATAAGAAGAAAGCCTTAAAGGGCACGGTGCAACATCTTTCCGACGGAGGAGAACTCTAAACCCTCGGCGCGCCAGCCAACCTTCCGTCCTCATTCCCTCTCCCTTCTACCAACCACACGAGTTGGGAGGGGATGGATGCATGAGAGGCACTTAAAACCCTTCGCAAGAAGCGAAAAAGAAATGAGAGACGACCGGCATAGCTGCTGCATTGCTGCGTGAAATAGGTTGGAAACGATTAAAGGGACGCATAAAATGGAGGTGCTAAAAACTCCGATCGAACAACGAGAAGACGCCACAGCCGTTGGAAACAGATGAAGTCAACATCCGATGGAACATAATGAATTCTTCAGGAGCGCTTAAAATGGACAGTCAATTTAAAGGCAAGCAGAAAAAAAGAAGACAAAGGGGAAATAATTTTAGGCAATTTATAACAGAAGTTAGAAAAGGGACCCATCAGGGTTAACAGGAATTAACTTAATAAAAATGGAATCTATTAAGTGTTGCCAAAAGAGAGGAATGGAGAAATATTGCAAGGTTGAGTAGGGTTTCAGTTGACAATCTTCGGATTGAAAAGTGGACGCACAAATAAGATTTATCTGTCGAGTACGTAAATGCATAGCTAAGCATAAATTCACTCCCCAGACAGTTTAAATATCAGAACAAATGGTAGGTAATATAGAACAAAAGTAAATTACAAACCTTATTTCACGTTCATCAATATTTTCTAAAATAAATGGCATTCAAAATTACAAGGTGTTGAAATGAGCTAACCCTTTAATCATATATATATATATATATATATATATATATATATATATAGTATATATATATATATATATATATATATATAACAACACTATTCCTGGAGGAATTGCTATTATTTAAAAAAAAGCAAAAATCAGTGAGAGATAAGGGATGAGATAAATTCATTAAAAAACTATGTTACGTATTAACGTGTTATATCCTCTGCAGTGCCACCAGTAATAATATTTCAGGGTATGATTTTCTTTAGCCTGTATTTTATTTATGTCATAGCCTTGGTATTTGAGTACTCATTTTTAAAAATATAATTTTCTCACTTCTAGTATATCATAGTGCTGAGCTGTTTAAAACATTTTTGTAACCACTGATTGCTGGCCAAAATATGCCCTTTCACGAGAGAATTGCCTTATTTTTCAGTCGGTTCATTTCAATGATTCATTTGCATTTAGTGAATGCGTATGATATAAAATATTAATATGTCTAAGTGTACCTTTTTATGAACAATTTTATTACGCAAGAAAACTAAGTTGTATGTGAAACTGGGAGGTAATAAATTGGTGCACAAGAAATTATTCGGATACTGCGACCAATAGCAAGGATTCTCTGGTATACACTATATAAATAGCGAATAGTATATAATTATCATAGGAATGATAAGGTTGGTGACGAAAACACCACTAAAAGGTGGAAATTCAGCATAGAAAGTGTCAGGAATTGACAATGAAAAATTAAGTACGAGGGCTAGAAATAACTTGAACGTGGAGCGTAGAATATGCTTCCGAAATGTGGACCATAAAGGAAATGGTAAGGAGGCTTTTATGATGTGCGTAGAGATAGATACGAAGAATATAAGCATGACAGAGATGAAGATAAACCGAGCGAAAATGAAGTGGCAGTAGATACGATTCGATTCGTGAACCTTTCCTCGATGAATCAATGAGCGAGACCCGAAAACGAGCTACCACTCAGGCGTTTTTCGACTTTGTGTCCTGCCGGAGGATCTCTTTTTTTTCCATTAGACCCACCCTCCCCTCTCCATTACCATCCCATTCCTCCTACGAAAACCATCCCCCCTTTCCCAACCACCCCCACCACCGCCCCCCCCCGGTCCGCACACAAGCCGCAGAAAATGAAAAAGCGACGAAAAGCGCGCGCATCGTGCCCTCGATAACTGGTCTGCACAGGCGGATCAACAGATGTGGCCGGCGAAACCACGAGATACAGTCATCCATAACGCATGCAGCCTTATCGGCAGAGCCTCCACCT
Organism: Hetaerina americana; assembly: GCF_022747635.1. NCBI lineage: Eukaryota > Metazoa > Arthropoda > Insecta > Odonata > Calopterygidae > Hetaerina > Hetaerina americana. The sequence continues at coordinate 40,832,324 of NW_027287316.1, forward strand.
CTTCCCTGCTGACTCGGCTGAAATCCGACAATGGGTTATGTCCTTCTACACACATCCCTCCCTCCCTCCCAACCCGACCTCCTACGAATACTATCGCCACCCAAACGACCTCTCCGTACTCTCCCGAAAACAAGGAAGGAGGCATGGAGTAGGGGAGAGAAGGGATGGGGGACTCATAATCGCTTTACGCGCGACGTCCGAGCCGAAAAACAGGATTTCCACGTTCGATGCTCGTGTCCGTGTGTATGTGTGCGTGTGTGTTTGCGCGATCGTGCGTGTGTGTTGAGTACGCGGGAGGGAACCACTTCGACAGAAAACGCTATCTACAACCCAGACTCGATACACTAGCCTCGCCAATGGTAAGCGGTAGCGAAACTGATTACGGGCCTCAGCCATGTTCGTTTAGTGAGCGGGGATGGGAGGCGGATTGATATTGCTGTTTGGTTTTTGGGCCGCGTCATTGGGTTTCTGGGGTGGTCCGCTATCCTCCCTATATAGGGCGGTCAGCTCGTGGGGGCGGATAGAATATTACCGTGTTGATCGGAAAAGGTTTGGGACGAAAACGATCTGCCGCCGTTGGTACGTATTATTGGACATGGAGGTAGTATCTTCGACCATTCCCTTCCACCGCAACGTTTCCCAGTTTCTCGTGGTGCTGGAGAATTCGACCGAAAGATGCTCGAGGCTTTGGGATGCATTATTCCCCGAGCCCAGTATCATTACTCACACATAGTCTAGCTTATTTCAGGCTAAAATCTATGCTGTGTTTACGGATTCATTGTTCACTTCACCAGAAGCTCGTCTCGCCTACGTGGAGAACTATGCACGTGAAACTTGGGAACAATAGCGGCACAATAAAACCATGCGCATTACTTTCATAAGGGACCGTGTATAAATTTACCGTGCAAGTCAACACGAGGGAGTTCGGCGGCGGTTTTTTGGTCATTAGTCTTTAGAGTAGTTGATGATTGGTGATGAATTTTATTCGGTTTCATCTAATTTTCTGGAAGTTCAAATAGTGGTGCGTCATGAGTTCTACCGTTGTGGTCAAGAATAGAGCGAGGCAAAAAAAAATGATTCCTCAAATCGATCGGTCCGACGGTCAATCACCCTTAACTTCTCACTGTGGTCTCGACCGCGAATGTAATTCGGCGATAAATTTAATACCTCCTTGTCAGCGTCAAGCTCGAACGATTTGTATCTTTGTAAAATTTGAAGTCCTGCCACAGGGCTTCTAGCTGCGCGAGCCTCAGGGCTTCTAGCTTCTAACAAAGTCACCAAATAAAAACATGACGCTTACCATTCGTTAGTAACATTCATTCGCGAAACGGGAAGGCTTCCTCTTCGCGCGTCCTGTTTTTATTCTGAAATTAAATCCCTCTTTGGAAGGTCCTAAACATTTGACACGCATTCGAGGTGAGGTCTACTAACCAATGCGAAATTATATCTCTCCTCAAAACTTTCATTCAAATAATTCCTCACCGTTCGCGTGATGTATCCTAGTTTCCTCGATCAAGAATACTGTTTCAGGCTTTACTTAGAGGAAGTAACCCATCAAGGAGATAATGAAAAACTTAGTTAGATCCACTCGGAGATCCACTGAGGGGGCCTCGTTTCCTTAATGTAGCCAGACAGGTGAAGATCGAACGTGCATATTTCTAATTAGGACCGATTATGTTGTGACAGCCAGGTACAGGGTGATATAGCATTATTTTCTGATTTTAATGATTACTGCTATGCAAATCAGCAAAATATGCTGCGCCAACCTGTATTTTACAATAGTTCATACAAAGCTGCTTGAAAAATTATTATCATTTTTTTTAATTTTATAACCTCTTCGTTAGTCACTAACATTACGGTACATTATTTTTATGAGGCATATTTAGATGTTTTTCATCTGATAGCACTTAACGATGCGATAGCTTTAAGGATATTTCTATTTATTCCATACTTTCTATTTATTTCTACATATTTCTATTTACTTCTATCACAAATTATCTATCTCCTTTATATTTTTATTCTTTCAGTTACTTAATAAAATAATGCCGTCAAATATCAAAGAATGAAATGAACACCTGAAAAAAACCTCTCTTCTCGTCAATATCAATTTAATGAGTAACTTATACACACTAATTAAAGGATGAGTTGTAAGCTAGAGAAAGTGGGTACTACCCCTGGGGTAGCAATATAATTACTTGAATGTAATTTGCGTTGAGTTTGTACATGAAAGCTTTGCTTAAGGATGGAAATAAATTCGGCCATTGGAAAACGTGAATGAACTGTGATTCCAAACGCAACTCCATAAATACTCATGGATGAATTCAGTTAGTAAGCAGAAAGGAGGCAGCGAAATAATTCGTTTACAAATAGATCGAAGCCGTCGTGAAATGTAGAATCGAGGTCGATAAAAACGTGCTACGCTCTGAAATATACTTAAGACGTAAATTTGAGTCGAAAACTCTGATGTCAAACAACAATGGCATTTGCTTACAATGCCCAACCGATTTTAAAAATCCTCTCTTCAAGTTGACCGATGAGGATTCAAAAGTTTGCTCACGACGATTAAAGACTGACATAATGGACCTCGCTATTCTCCACGATTGGGTAACTTTTACTTGACTGACCTCAAGCATTTCCGCCATCGCCAGAAAAATCGGCATTCCTAGCGCTTTATGTTTGCTCCCAATTTTTTCCCACCGCTGCAATCAATTGGTGTCGTCATTAAACTTCGTACAAACAAGTTGCCTCGTCTCCTCCGGACTAAACGTATCCGAAACGTGAAGGAGCACAAAGAGACCAACATGTCGCAAGAACGGAAATACATCGATCCCCTATCCGGTTCTAGGGGAGGCAATCCGAAATTCTTTTTGTCTGATTTTTTCCCTAAAATCCCTTTCGAGCATTATCCGCGAATGTGCATAATGATTCGACATTTGCAACGAACTGCCACGAGCTAGAATGACCGGGGAATGATTAACATTACGTGTTCAAAAACTGATTCCTCCGTTTTTTCTACACTTGGGGAAGTTATGATGTGCTTTAAAAAAACGTTAATTTAACCAGTTAAATGTTACTTAAAAATTTTCTAAATCTTTAAAAAAACTCTAAACCATAGGAAATATAAAAAAAACATTCTAACTTTTACATCCTGGAAGTAAAGGAACTAATGACTGTTATTCATGTTGGTTTGCAATGCGATCCTTTAAGAAACACATATCATTAATATGAAATTAATAGCAAGTCAGAGCGATTAAATTAAAATTGATTAAGTTTAATCATTTACCGATGACGATAAGTTGTTTCCGATTGTGATTTCCAGAAGTGCTAAACCATAGTTTTGTAGGCAATTGTCTGAGGAAAGGAAGAATATATGAATGCATCAAGGTCTTCTATTTCTTAAATTATAGTCTCATTCGGGTGGTCTAATTACCGAAATTATTTAGGGCCTTAATTCTCTTTTTTGCGAGACGTAATATATTCCCTCCTATTTGATGCCTGAGAATTCCTGAGAGGGTAAAATTGTTTTAGCACTTGTTTCAAACAAGTTTTCCGCTGACATGTATGTATGTATGTGTGCACCACAAGGCATGTCTCTTCAGGAATTTTAAGTTAAGTGAATGTTTTTTTCCCCTTCCCTAACCCCTTAAACACCTTCCCCCTTAATGATCGCTTACCTTTTCCACCTGGTGCTTGCACCCCCTGCCATACACATTTTTGGTGGATCGCACGATATTTGTTTAGCTTTAGATTTACCACGTCGTGTTTTTGTCCTCTAAAATGAAGACGTTGTTTTGAAAAGTGAACTGGAAAATAAATTCCAAAGAAACTGCGGGAGATGCCGCAACAGCAGAGTTTTCAGAGACACAAAATTTCAGAGTTTAAGAGGACGCCTCGGTAGCTTAAGTGGCTAAAGCACTCGACCGGATACTGAGGGATCTGGGTTCGAATCCCAGTCAAGGCGAATGATTTTTACACTCTGAAATTGTTGCACTGGAAAATCAATTAAGGAGTTTAAGGGCTACTCGAAAAATTAACTATTTAAACTGAAGAGGCTTAACGTTTAACTCAAGGCTTAGCAAGATCCCATGCTAAACAATTTCCACGAACGGTACATCACAGGGAATATATCGTTGTGGGCGCAATTACTAAAATTCCCAATGGAAAAAGCTACTATCTTAGATGATTCGGTGAAATTCTAGGGAAAGCGGCCCATTTTTTCAACTTAAGGACATGATAACCTTAAGACAGCTTTCGCATTATGTCATCACGACTCTTTGGGACTACTCCGGGTTCTGCGAAATGTTCTCGACTCCACGTTTCTTGAGCTGAGCTTTCGAGTTACACCCCTTGCATTACATTTCAGCCGGTCTTAGGGTCCATTATCAATGGTCGTCTCCGGGCTTTGGGTGTCTCATTATGTCTCTCCTACCGAAAAATCGCATATGAAAATTTGATGTAGGAGATGGGACTCCTTAGGGATTCTCTCCAGCTGAGCTGAGAGTCAGCTTCCTTCCGGCGCCAACGGTCGCCCCTGAGTTCTTGACGACGCCGAAAGGGAGTGGAATGACTGGCGATGACAGCAGTTCCCTTGACGATGGGATCAAATCGATTCATGATTAAACGAGAGGCGATACTTATGGGAAAACACGCTCCTGGAAATGCTAAATTCACAAGAAAAAGAATATTCTTGGCTTATGAAAATGAGTGAGCGTACGTTCATGACGGTTCTTTTCTATTACGAAAATGTTTTTCATTTTTCATATACTTTATTATTATTCGCACGATACTATATGATTGCTCCAAGAAGCTTTCAAAACAACGCGGGAGTATAGACTTAAACAAAATGACTAGAAAAAACTTTGATATGGAGGATATTTACATGTCTTAGAAACTTGTTCGCAGAGGAAAAGGGATGAGCGCATATTGGAAGATTTTGCAATAATAGGTGTGGAGAAGAATGGGTTAAATAAAATGGACGGATAGGAAAAAAAACGATGAAGTTTTAAGAATGCTAATGCAAAAGAGACGGCTGTCGGCAGGCATTCAAATAAGGCACGACAAGTGGGGAGATAAGAAGCCATAGAATGCTGAATAAGGTAATAGAAGGGAACATGTTGGAAATGCAAGGCAGAGAGAGCAAATAATAGGTATGTTGGAAGGAATAAAGGTGATACAAAGTAAGCAGACCCAAGAAATTAGCTTTTCAAACATGTAGTATAGAGTTCATCTAACCTCGTGTCCTGTTAGATTGGGCTTAAGAGTACATTAGTGTGCGTACCAGGGTCCATGAAAACCTACCCTAACCCGGTACACTACTATAAAGTCTTTGTATTCGGCAATAATTCACAGATTTAATATGAAAGGCAGACATTTTCAGTGCCTATTTATAGCATGGTGGATACTGAGACTTCAGTAACCATTGAATTAATAAAAAAATAATTATATTATTCAATATAAAGGTGTAATGAGAAATTTAATATGGAACGGGATTTTGCAGGGTGCGGAAACATGGTCATTGAAGAAGGATGATAGGCATAGATTGAGGCTTTGAAGATGTTCGTCTGAAGAAGAATGGAAAAGGTGAAAACTGAATGGAAAACAAACGAGGAAGTGCCTGCATGGCGATAGAGGGGGGATCGAGATGTTGCGGGGGCTAACGTACTGGTTTCCCACCCGGAGGGCCCGGGTTCAAATCCCGGCGGTGTTGAATATTTTTCTGAGGATCCCTACAAATGATTCCTTTGTGGAGGGCACTTTGAGTGAGTACGCCGTCCGTCGTATGGGACGTTAAGCTGCGGACCCCTGGGCGCCTTTCGGAAATAGTAGGCTAATGCCGACGCCGGGTTTCTCTCCACCCTTCATCCATTCCTGTCCATCCCCTATGCCGCAAATTACCTCAGCTGTCGCTCGCCTCCCCTAAATACTACTACAACTATGGTGATATGGGAGAGAGTATAATGGGGAGAAACCCAAAGGAGGGAGGCAGGAAAGATGGATTCAGTGAGTTTTCATTGGCAGCGGGATGTTGAAGACTTTGACAGAGGGGAGAATGCTAGGAAAGAGGGGAAAGAATAGGGTAGGCATTTGGACGGAATGAAAGAAGGAAGTAAGTATACGGATTTGAAGAGGAGCTTATTATGTTGGAATTCTGATTTTTGGTTGTTAAGAGGGCCAAGGTTATTGCTCTACCTTTTGGTAGTTTGCGTCCATCCAAAACTTAACTTAATCCGTAAATTACCGAGAAAAATGATGATAATTATTGGTTACAATCAAAATTGGACAGGTAGTAGTAGTATTTAGGGGAGGCGACCGACAGCTGAGGTCATTTGAGCCGTAGGGGATGGACAGGAAAGGATGAAGGGTAAAGAGAAACCCGGCGTCGGCATTGGCCTACTCTTAACGAAAGGCGCCAAGGGGTCCGCAGTTTAACATCCTATTCGACGGACGGCATTTCTCGTAATGTGAGTGACTCGATTAGGACGAGAAGTGTGTCACTTCAACAGCAATACAATATTATAATGTGCGTCACGTGCGCCGAAAAAAATATTTGAAGTTTGAATTAAATTCAATGTAGGTAATATTACTTTTAAACCAAATTGCACATGCCAAACTTTTGAAAAAATATACATTATGCACAGAAAGTTCATCTTTATGCCTTTGAGGTAACGCGATTATGCGCGAAATACAAACATTTCAGGCCTACATCTCTTTACCATATCGCGGTCAACCCAACATTATTTTTTAACTATTCACAGGGAATAATCATGGCCGGTCACGTATGTTTAATTCAGAGTAAGTAAACGGGACTTTTCCTAAAATAGTAGTATCCCCCCCAAGGTTTCCCACGGCTTTGGAGCGTGCGATCTTCTCCCCCGCATGTTCGCCTCACGACGCATCGTCAACAGGCTTCGACGAAAAAGAAAATCGAATCCAAGCGCTGGGGAAATGGGAGAAGGGGGGGGGGGGGAAATTGGCCGAAGGGAACACGCGACTTGGCCTGGGGAAAGGGTGAACAGGTGCGGGGGAGCGAGTCGAGGGAACCCTCTCTCTATCTCTCGCACGCCACCAAATTACGCCCCCACGGGTAGATAACCTCGTAGAATATAACACTCAAAGTCGTTCAACTCCATCGAAGACTCAGTGACAAAATCAGAAACCTAAAAATAAACACAAATTTTGAGTAAATCGAAGTAAATTCATCTACACTTAAACGTGGACATCACCTCGGGTGTCACCGAAAGGACGTGTGGCGGCGTGTGTCGGGGAACCAGCCAAACATGCAGAAATTTGCTAATTTACAAAACAAAAACTGGCGCACATACACACACAAGTACACTAACGTTCATACAATAATTGTTGTGTTAGGCTTAATCATTAAATTTTGGTCTTAAATTTAATTTTATTAGCCGTTATTAATTTAATATTATTTATTTAACATTATTCAGAATGAACGCCGGAATACAGTTATTACTGAGGTATGAGCCGTGAAATTTCACACGCATAACTTCGAAAAAATTACCGGAGCCCCTCATTAAATCGAATCGCTACAAAAGGACAAATAATTGTAAATATGCAAAGACCCAACGACGAACCGGTAGTTTCAAGGATTAGTTTGGTCTTGGCACCATTCCTGATCGCATCCACACGAATGAGACACGAACAAATCAATATCGATCTCCTCTTTATATGCTCCTATCTACATTTTAATGACGGGTCTTTTAACACTCCCTGCCATACACCCTCGCGATGCCCTGCGGGGTTTGCGCGGGCGTATTTAAATATAGCCGGGTTCCCGCTATGAAAAAAAAACACTGAACGTCCACTTTAAAAAAAAAAACTTTTTGGCACTTAAAAAACATGAGTGCGGCGGACATTTGTACGGATTTGCGCACGGGTAGAGGAGAGAATGGCATTGAATAATTAAAATTTGCAAGAGTCTGTGGGAGTAATTTTTATTTTATTTTTTGCTTTGGTGGATGCTGGTATAAAAACTAACGGACTCCCGTGATGAGATGCAGCCTCTACTATGGCATTCCATCTTTAATGAATAAATAAAAAATATTTTTCAACTTTGGGATGCGACTCGAAGTTTTCGAGGGCATTTTGAAGCGAGGTCGCTCAGAGTAACAGCGAACGGAGAATCCTGGCGACATCAGAGAGAGAGAGAGAGGGGGAAAGAGAGATAGAGGGGGGGAGAGCCTTTTCATTACTTCGACTGATATGTGTGTGTGCCACGCAGCAATGGAAGCTTTAACAAAAAAAAAACGATTCCCTAGCACCTTTCAAAACTCGCTCACTCCGACGGCATTAAAATTTTTGACCACTCGAGTTAAAAAGAAAAAGCTTGGAAATTCCGAAATGTGCATCCTTGAAGAGTTCCAACTTACGTCACGGGTCCTGGAGGTAAAAAAATAACGCACGTTCACGGTGGGGGGGGGGTACTCTACGATAGACGGACCCTCTTGCATTGTCCTTGCATTCCGTGACGTTCTTATCTTGGCCTAATAGCGTCCTCGCGAAAAAATTATATGCACCAGTGAACCCTCGTAGCGATTGCTCCCACCCGTTCGTTCTCTCAATCTGTGTGGTCAGGACTCGCTGAAGAGGTCAATTTTTGGGACTTAGGAACTTTTTAAGAAAATCGTAACAATTAGGAACCTTCGTCATCCATGTTTAAGGACTATATCCGATGCAAATTTAAAAAAACTATAAGCAAACAATATTTAATTAAATAATTTAGACCGCCTTTTACTCAAAGTTAGCAAAACTTATACGCTATTACACCTGGTACCAAAGCGATTTGCTCGTCGGGTCATATATATGCGCATGAAATCTACGTCTACACTATACCCCGCAAGTTGTCGTCAGGACGTGCGGCGGGGGTGTGTTAAGGCACGAATCTTGCATACACACTGTCCGTACGAACTTACTAACACACATTTGCTCACAAAGGCAAAGTCACATACACAATTACAAATCCATATACATACCTATCCTCGGGTGATCAAAAACATGGGTGTTTGATCTCCCGAGGAGAGGTGGGCCGTATTTTATTATATTCAAGGGTATAAAACATAATTAGAAGAAAGTTACATGTTAGTACAATAATTTTCGCTCAATATATGCATATTTGAAACCGAAAGAATTGCGCTTCGTTTACATTTAGTGAATATGTAAAAACAGGTCACCTAATGACTGCTTGACGTAAATTGAGTTAGAAAAGCAACAATGTAATCCACATGATTACACTGTCTTACATTGTCATAAAAAAATTAGGCATACTTTCAGAAAATTTTACCTCTCTTTCGGGAATTTTTTAGAGTAAATAGGAAGAGAAGCCCCTAATTATGGAACGAGCAGCAACACTCGGAGGAGATTAGATTTTTATGTCATTTTTATAAAGATAAAATAATATTTATCGGCATGATGAAAACTATGCAAGCAATGAAGATTTGATATTAAAAAAAAGAATATTAATTGATATTTGTTCTTGTAAAAAGTTATTAATATTGGCAAAAATGTTAACTTTTTGGGCAAACAAAATTTTCAAGTGCTTAATAATTAATGTTAGCCATAAAGAGCATTTGGGTTGAACACTGAAAAATCAAATTATTTGTCACAACTCGCCAAAAAATGCAATGAACCGAATGCATGCAGTGTCAAACTTGATCTTCCAGCAAATCAACAAAAGTAGATCTTTTTTCTACATTAGCCAATGACGCTGTTGTATAAGAAAGGAGTTATGAGACTAAATTTGTGAGAAAAAATTGTTCGCACCAAATTACACATTAAGTTTGATTTGGTTTACCTAATGTTTTTTTTTGGGCGAACGTAGAGCTCAAAACTAAAAAAAATCGATTAAACCTCGTCGGAGGTCAGCCTTTGTTCTAACTAACCTTGGCATTGATGGATTGTGGACTCCTTATAGTCTATACCTTCTTCCCTTTCCGTGTCTCAAATGCCCGATGCCCAAAACTTTCTCACGAACTCCTCATATGCTGCTACAATAGTCGGACGGCGGAAGGATCAATTCCGCTGTGATCTGAACCGAGAGGAAGACCGACTTGGAAATGCGTATCCATGGAGAACGAAGAGACGCCCTTCTGGGATTAAATTGATATCGATTTTCCCGGGGTCCGGTTATTTCCATCAAACACCGGGCACAATGTTTGAGACCGTTCAATTATTGCGCCATGATTAAAGACACCATTATGGGCCCCAAAGGATGCGTTGCTGAACATGCGGAAAAACATCGGAGAGACCCGGGAGCCCGCACCAGGAGCGTATGCATCAATGTTTACCAGTCCCCAACTTTAACTTACCTCACCTCGAATATATGCTGGATAAGTTAAAATATTGTACGAAAAGAGAGTAAGCGCGATGGATATGTTGCAAGGATTATGCTGGGAGTCCCTTGATTTAACATAAAGAGAGCAAGGGTGACTAAGATTATAGGAGCGGACAAGGGACTACCGAGTTTGCTAGTGAAGATGGAACTACTACGTACGATATGTCCCCACGTTACATTGACAGGCCGGAACACCGGGATAAAATAGGAGGGATACGCACATACCGTCACCGATAGATTCTAGCAATCGTTTTTCTCTCTTGCGATTACAAATCATACCAAAAAAAGCATAACCACTTATACTTTAAAATTTAAAAATCAAAATTTTAAAATTTTACTTGAATATATCCATATTTTTTATGCAGATAGGCATTTTTTGTGTGTGAATGCAATATGTCTGAGAATGTGTGAATATGTGGTCGGTTTGGTGGGTGATGGTAGAGATCACCCAGTACAAAGCCCAACGGCGTGTGAAATTCACACATCAGGCTAGGAGGGCCAGTTCCACTCCCTGTACCGGTTATGGTTTCCCAGGAAGATCTCGTACCCAAAAAATCACATAGGTTGGGTGGAGCTGCAGGTGCCCACAGAGGCTTGCCCGGGAATCGAAACGGGGCCCTCCGGTCAGTAGTCCAACGCTCTACCCCTGGACTACCGGATTTCATATATATATATATATATATGGATTTATGGATATATATATATATATATATGGATTTATGGATATATATATATATATATATATATATATATAGTGTTATGTGTTTATTTATGGATATATATATATATATATATATATCCATAAATCCATATATATATATATGAAATCCGGTAGTCTTATATATATGAAACCCCTGGACTACCGGATTTCATATATATATATATATGGATTTATGGATATATATATATATATATATATATATATATATAGTGTTATGTGTTTATTTATGGATATATATATATATATATATATATCCATAAATCCATATATATATATGAAATCCGGTAGTCTTATATATATGAAACCCCTGGACTACCGGATTTCATATATATATATATATATATATGGATTTATGGATATATATATATATATATATATATATATATATATATATATATATATATATATATATATATATATATATATGTATATATATATATAGTGTTATGTGTTTATTTATGGATATATATATATATATATCCATAAATAAACACAGTAATCAACCGGAAGGTCGGTTTAGTAGGTAATGGTAGAGATCACCCAGTACTAAGCCCTATACGGCGTGTGAAAATTCACACATCAGGGTAGGGGGTCCAGTTCCTTTCCCTGTGCCGGTTATGGTTTTCCAGGGAGGCCTGGTACCCGAAAAATCACTTTAGCTTGGGTGGAGCTGCAGGTGCCCAGAGTGCCTTGTCCGGGAATCGAACCCGGGACCCTCCGATCAGCAGTCTCTCTACCCAGCCAACGCTCTACCCCCTGGACTACCGCGACCCACTATATATATATATATATATATATATATATATATATATATATATATATATATATATATATATTTATATACATATTGGGTCACTCCAAATCTTGGCATGCAAACGACTACCTACAGACTTTTGGAAATTGTAGTGCAAAATTTAGTATTCAGTTATCCATCGGGTCACCGGTACTGCCGACGGTCTTTATTTATGGTATTTTTCCATGGCATGGAAATTACCATGTTATGAGGAAACCATTACACAATAAATGAAAAGCACTGAAATTGCCAAGGAAAAAAAACGAAGAAGCGAGAACTATCATTACTACGTATATAAGAAATACATATTATGAAAAAATTAATGAATAGTTATCATGTGTAGATTTGCAGTGGATTGCGTAAAAATTCCTTGCCAATTACCAGTATTGAAAAAAGTGATGAAATTATCACTTAAATACATCATTCCAAAGTTTTGGAATCATGACAGGCATTTAGGTCAACTCTGATATTCTGCGAATTTTCCACGAAGCACGTCACTTTTCGAAGGAATGGCGAGGCATTACGCTGAAATGCCTCTGCTTATCTCCAATCGCGGGTTTCCCGAATAAATTATTTCCTCGACTATTTTCAACGACGCTCCTCTACAAACTTGGGCCGTTTCCGTTCGTCTACCTCGTAGGCAAGCTGAGCAGACCACATTTAGTATTCATGGTTGCGGATAGATCCGAGCTCCCTTCCCAATAGGCTGGGGTTAAGGAATTGATAATTAATGGGATTTATACCAACACCTAACAAGGTAATAGGAGTATTCATTACGCGTAATGTGCTTGTAGCCAACGGCAACGTGCATGTATCAGTACCAACGGTAACTCGTAGTGTAAGTCTAGACGCAAGGACGCGGTAATCAAAAGATGTACGTATATGTACGTGCATACGTAAGTACGTATGCATATACGTTTGTACATACATGAATATGCATGTGCATATATACGGGTGTACCTACGCATACGTATGTATCTGCGATATTGCTAAGGGGCGATAAAGGGATGATAGCTGGAACAAGTATATAATTAGATGTGATGAATATTATATGAAAATATATTATCAGCCCCAACGTACTACGGTAGGAGAGATCATGAAATTCATATTTGAGAAATAATGTGTAAAATGTATGATATAAGGTATCACTTTTTCCGAAATATTTAAGGGATCGGAATAAATGCGAACGACCGTGCTGGAGGGGGGAATGTAAGTTCTTCTAAGTACTCTAGCATATTGTCATTATTTTATCTAACCCTTGTTTTATTGTCCTCCTTGTGACCAACAACTTGACTCCAATGCCTACAAGGGTAATTATCACATAGGTACTTCGGTGTATTATTTAACATTATCTTAATTTTTTGCAATATTTCACATTGTTATTGGTAACTAACAATATAGCAAGAAAACTGTGATGTTGTTGCATTTCTGGAGCGAAATTACCCCATCCACACACCACAGCGGTGGTTTCCAGGTTACTAAGAATAGAATAGAAATAACCAAGATTTAGAAATGTTATTATTTTATTTTAGTACCCTCGAAGCCACCGCTAGGGTGTGTGGCAGAGGGTGAATACCCATCAGACTAATTTTGACCCGAATATGACCCTACCGCGGTTGGAAAATGTTATTCTGATAAGTTCGTGGAAAAATGTACATTTTAAATCAATCTATCCTACAATTGATATCTCTAAATTTATTTACATGATCTCTCCCACCGTAGTACGATTGAGGTATAATACATTTTCAACATCACTCCTAAAGAGACGTCTTTCCGATTTATGCAATAGATTTCATCCGTAAACTAACGTTGAATTCACTCCGTGAGAAACCCCAGCCTAGCTTCTCTAATATTTTGGATGCACCACTAAGTTTATTATAACAACGTTTTACAATTGTAGCTCCTCTACGCTGCACGCCATCCGATTCGGCAAATGAAATGAGTTGCTATGGACGATTGACGAAAATAAAGAGGACCAACGAAGATATGAATATGTACCCCGGAGTGGGTGAAAAGATGGGCTTTGGCAAAAAAAAACAAGAGAAAGAAAACTCACGGGGCTAATCCAGGCGAATAATAGTTTTCTGATATAATCGTTAAGGGCGGAATGGCAGAAGGAAAGAGCGAGAGAGAAAGGTCAACGAAAATTTTAGAGAATCAATGATTGGGGGATGTCAGCTTATGAAATGAAGAAACTGGGAGTACATAGACGAAGTGATAAGTTTGTAATTTATTAAAACAGAGTATCAGATACACTTTGACACAGATGCAATTACTTTTACGTATTACGAATTTGGTGAAATTTATAACACTAAAAGATACGACTTAATTCACGTAAAATTTTGGAAGGCATCCAAGAGCCATAAAACCTGTAAAAATGAAACAGAATGGATAGTCTTATTATATCTACTCTAAAAATTATCGTATTATATCTTTCCGTGAAAACTTTTAAAGTTAATGAAAGTGTCTCAAACAACTCTTCAGGTAACTCGTTCCAGTCCGCAATGGATCTGTTGAGACAAATAAAATTTTTTCATACTGGTTTTTTTTCGCAATTTTATTCTAAAAGTGTGTTCAGTTTTTTCTTTGAATGTGGATTCCACGCCTTTCTTGCGTAGCTCACTCAAAGATTTCTCATTCTTTATTACTTTTTACACCCCACTCAGCCTACTTCTTTTCCTTATGATTCGCAACTTTCCCAGTCCAAGATACCCAGAGTCTCCGTGACGCTATGAGACCCCTTTACGTACTCATAATGCATATCGCAACCCTTTCTTTACAATTTTTCCAACTTTTAAATTTCTAACTTATGGAGGAACGGAGAGAACGGAAAACTATTCTGTAGATAACTGTCCCAAAGCAATACTTGGGTTGATATTAAGGGACGGTTATCATCTAAGGCGATAATTCGGTGGCTAAAACTGAAAGGAACCCTCAGTTAATGACTGTAAATTCACGGCTACTCGCCGTTTATTTAAGAGTTCAAAAATCATGGTCATTAAGGCTTTTTGGATTTAACTTCTACATTCTATAGATATTATATTTTTTAGTAAGATATCTTATAATTTAAGAGAATCATCGGCAAATCAGTCATATCATGTACCAAAAGGTCATACATGTCCTGTAGTTCTACCAATAAATAATGTGGTTCGACAACACGAAATTTTCATTTGTGGGAGTGCGATTACTTCCAGTAATGTAAAGAAAACTGGAGAGAATAAAGGAGGCTTGAAACCATGAAAATGTAGACGACCTACGGATTTACTATGTGGAATGCCTTCTTGATAAGGGTGACGGAAACATAATGACTCATTACTTCGACGCTGAGCGTCATATTCAGGCTACACCTGATGAGCAATCTTATCGTCGTATCCAGGGTTCGTGTTTTGTTAAAATAATCCCGTGAAAATACCGTTTCTCCTCTAGCCTTATAATGAAGTAGCTTTTATAAATATTTGTGTTTCCACGAATGCCAACATTTATGATCCATTACCAAAGTTTTCACCAGGCAGCCGTTCGCTAATTCCTTCTTATGAAACTAGATACATTGAAATTAGAACGCAAAGGATCATAAAAAGTTATACCCACGAAAATGGCTGACTGTAGGAGTCGGGAGGTAATTGCCCGAAGAGAGAGGGATAGAGTTCCGGGATTCGGATGATAACAGTTAGTGAATAATTCAAAGAAACTGCCGGAAATTCTGCAACAGTACCTTTTGCTTGGACCGGATCCCAATCTAGGAGAATCATTCTACTACTGCGAATTTCTCGCATTACTAGTCTGAGAATAATTTGAAACTGAGGTTGGGAATGAGAGAATATCTCCGGCGAAAAGCACGTTGAGAGAAGTTAATCCTCTGTCTCCACATCCATATTTAAGAACACCGCCATTTTCATACATTAACTCCTTTATTTTGCGATCTAAGTACTACTTCCACATTTTTGTTCATATACTTTCTCCTTCTAAGCTACGAGGTGCTGCTTTGTGCGGTGGAAGAAAGAACTATTAGATAAATTAAAAATATGGCCGTATGAATGACAAAATCAGTCGTTGTAGGTTTTTTTGGAAGATGAGGTTTTATTTGTATCCAATAAATAATTTATAAATTAGGGCTGAAGCAAACACCGTTTACATAAAATGAGGCCCATAAGTGATGCTGTTTCCTCTCGCTATTTGGATCTTTCGATTGAGATAGAACTCTGAATTGTTGAGCGAGAATAATGAATTACTCTCAGTAGATACGGTCACATTCGGGTCAAAATTAGTCTGGTATGTATTCACCCCTTGCCACACACCCTAGCGGTGGCTTGCAGGGTACTAAAATATCACATCAAAATACTTACTTAAATACCAAAACTTAATGATTCGACCAAACATATTAAAAACTGCATGATTAACTACAGGCATATTTTCAGCATTAATATCGAGTGTTCGTGCATATGAGCGAATATTAATAATAATTTTCGCAAGTATGGCTGTTGCCCTAAAGCCCTAAAAAAATATACCTAAAATAAAACATCCGCCACACGCCCTTACGTCGACTTGCGGGGTGTTTTGTAGAGGTAGATGTCGGTACTTCTTCGTGGCATTGATTTTTTAAATTTTCTCTCAATACGATGATGCCAACTGCTTCACGAGCGGAAAAGTTCCACCGGAAAACGACGTTGGATTATGACCACAATAAAGCTGGCAGCAAATACAACTTCTTCAAATGGACATCTTTTAACTCCGTTCAAGATAATCCCATCCATTCAACATATCCATCAAGAGAGACACAACCCACACCGTCAGATACCACATTCAAGAAATACGTGACCCTTTTACTTTAGTGCCCAACACCCTAACACTCACCTCTCCTCTCACCCCTAACCCCTTCTTTAAAACGCCAAAGCCTAAACCCTATATGATGTGCACATAATATTATATACCCACGAGGCGAACCCACCGGGTTCATTCGTGAGCGAATACGTGAGGAGCAATGTAAGTGAAATTCGCGACGTTTCGCAGCCCCCCCCCCCCCCCCGGGAACATTTTTGCCTTGAAGGAATGAAATACGAATCGATCGCACCCTTTTGTTTTGTGTCTGGCCTACTTTGCGACCCGAAATAGCTAAAATGTCACTTCCAACGTAACAAAGTAAGGCGGCGGGGGGGGGGGGGATGGCGGGTGGGAGCAGAGAGAGAGAGGGAGGGTGGAGGTGACATCCCGCCGACCAGAAATGGTGACTACAGAGATGCTTTCTCGGCCGCCTCTCGCCCCTTGCAATCGATGTGTCGAAGAGAGAATAACGAGCCTCTATTATCACTCCTACAACGAACGATACCTCGAGGAGGAAAAAAAAATACTTCTGGCGTCGCCGGCGTCTGGCGGAGTTTAATTTTACGAAACATCTCCTTTATTCCAATGTCTATCGAAATTTAACATGCACATGCCGCATTTAAAAAAGTTAAGCATTGGGGGCATTCCGCAAAAACGCGACCGGCTCTAGGATTATCGTTTCAAAGCAGTGTCAACTGGATATCCAATAGTGTGTTGAACACCGCGGACTTCGTGGTGGAAGTCACAATGATAAAGACTTGAATGGGATTGCCATGGCTTTTTCACCTCGTAATTCTAATTGAAGAGAAATGTTTTCTTTCGCTGGTTAGGTCTCATTTAGAATAAACCGCAAGTATATGGGATCCTGGTGAAGTTGAATTAATTTCCGAATTGGATCGCGTGCAGCGTGGAGGAGCTAGATTAGTAAAACGTTGTTCTGATAAACTTAGTGGCGTATCCAAAATATTAGAGCAGTTAGGCTGGGAATCACTCACGGAGCGAAGGTTAAATTACAAATTGAAGTTTTTGTATAAATTGGAAGGTCTATTTAGCAGTGATGTTGAAATGTATTATTACCCCCATCGTACTAAGGTTGGAGAGATCATGATATTAAAATTAGAGAGACTAAGCGTAGAACAGATGGATTTAAGATATTTTTTCCACGAACGATGGGGGATAATAATAACATTATCCAACCGCAGTATGGTCATGTTCGGGTAAAAATTAGTCTGGTGTGTATTCACCCCCTGCCACAAACCCTAGCGGTGGCTTGCAGGGTATATATATATATATATATATATATATATATATATATATATATATATATATATATATAAATAAAATAATTCTACGCCTCCTTACCCTAAATGTCGCACAGGAGGCGTGGGGTAGAGGGATCGTTGGTCAACAGAATTCAGTAAATAAATGATAGGTTATTGGTTCGATGTTAAAGGTTTACGACTAGGTCCATCGGTCGCAGATTTTTCGTTGTCCAACCTTGGTTTTGGTGTGATCGCGATTGGTGCGAGGAAAGAAAGTGTCCCTAACTCTATTGGTGCTGCTGTCTATCCAACTCCCTCAAACAGAGATATGGAATGGGATCTTGGTAAAGTTGCATTGATTGCCGAATTGAATCGTGTGCAGCGTAAAGGATTTGTAAAACGTTATGATAAACTTAGTAGCGTATCCAGAATATTAGAGCATCTAGGCGGGGAATCTATCACGGAACAAACGTTAAATTACAGAATACACAGGGCAGCACCCAAAAGTGGTAGGACTGATTTTCTCTGGCGCGGACGGAGCGGTGGAGGGGGGTCTGCCTGCCAGGGTAAGGTGGAGGGGGCTCTTAGCAACAGACCGACACCAACCTCAGTCGCCTGCGGGCTGTCATTGAGTGAGGACACCGTTTTTAGTGAAGCAAGTTTTTTGTCCGCGTCGAAAAACAAAATGAATCTGAATTTAGAGCAACGTTATTCCTTGAAGTTTGGTGCGAAACTCGGGAAGACGGCCACTGAGACCCTCGATATGATCAAGCAGGCTTATGGGGACACTGCCTTAGGCCGTTCCACAGTATTTGAGTGGCACAAGTTGTTTAAAGAGGGTAGGGAGCTCGTTGAATACGACCATCGCTCCGGACGGCCGTCGACGGCAAGAACCGACACGAATGTGGACAGAGTGAGGACACTGCTGAACACAGACCGACGCTTAACCAGTGAAGAAATTGCAGACCAGTTGGGTCTGTCTGCATCCAACGTCCAACACATTATTTCACAGGATTTGGCCATACGCAAGGTGTGCGCCAAGATGGTGCAGAAAATTCTGAGTGTCAACCGTCAGCTCCTGGCCAAATACGGCGTTGCCACGTTGCCGCACCCGCCCTATTCTCCCGATCTGGCACCACCGGACTTCTCCTTCTTCCCCCCGATGAAAAGACAGCTCAAGGGACGACGTTTTGACTCGATAAAGGCCGTTCAAGAGGCTTCGACGAGGGTCATCAACGGCATCCCCAAAGAAAATTTCCAGCGGGCGTACGGGGAATGGGAGCAACGTTATACTAAGTGTGTAGTAGCTCAAGGAGCATACTTAAAAGATTATTAAGTCGATGTAAGTATATCGTCAGTAAAATTCTTGTAAAAAACTCAGTCCTAACACTTTTGGGTGCGACCCTGTACCTCTTGCATAAATTGAAAGGACGTTTCTTAAGCGGTGACAATGACAATGTATTAATTCCCCCATTGTAATACGGTAGGGGAGATTATGCCAATAAAATGAGAGAGATCAAGTGTAGAACAGATAGGTTAAAGATGACATATTTTTCCACAAACGATAAGAGATCAGAATAGCTTTGTCCGACCGCGGTAGGGTCACATTCGGCTCAAAATTAGTCTGGTCTGTATTCACCCCCTGCCACGCACCCTAGTGGTGGCTTGCAGGGTACTAAAATAAATAAATAAATTACCTTTTAAAACGCAAAAATAAAGGAGCTCGAGTTTGGAAAATTCCATCTCAAGCACAGTTAACGAATAATTTACTTGAAGCACACACCGCGTATCTGAGCAAAATACGCACTCCGCAAATTCTTCGCTCTTCATCTTTGCCGTTCCATTAAATCCCTTCCCTTGGGAATCCACTATCACAGGACTCCCTCGAAGAACATCCATTCATTCATTCAGTCATTTGCATTTTCATTCCCGGTGGACCTCCTTTGGACGCCTTGCATTACGAAGGAGATATCCAACCAGAGCTCGAATCCCAGCGCAATTTCCGGCACACGCCCTGCGTCACATCCGTTTCACCCGAGGACATCGGAACAAGCGCTATTTGAGACGTGACTGCGGGGACGACAACACCGTGGATGCCGCTTACGAGGTTTCGATTTCGGTCGAGGCAGCCCGAGAAATGCCGATCCGTCGAAACTTCCCCCCAATCCTGTTCCCCCCCCCCTCTGCCTACTCCTCCGCACACAAACGAGGTTGTCTCAGGGAGTCGAAGTCGTCGCTGAACGATAAAATGTCCTCTGCCAGGGAAACCACTCATTCCCTGAATCCAAATTCCCGACTTATTCCGTTGAAAACGATGCAATCATTTTCCCGATATTTCTCTCGAAAGTTATGATATTTTTTTGTGTTTTTGGTCGTCGTAACGACGAAAAGTTCAATTAAAATCGAAATGGTCCTAGAACAAGTGTCTCATTTACAAGTACTCGGTAAGTCACAACTAGGATGTGTGGCAGGGGTTGACACCACAACAGAGACATAAAAATTAGAGTTTAGTGTTTCATTGTTAGTCACCTATAATTATCTAAAATCGAAAAAACATAATAACCAACAGGTACATGAACTATGATTCATACACGTAAAAAACTTCTCTATGCATGCAATTGTTATTTGAATAAATATATTTTCCCCTAAAAATGCCATTCCAGTTATTCTGAATTCTATTATTCGCGGGAAAAATAGTATCTTAACTCCGATTATGGTGCTAATAATAGTATATTTTCAACATAATTACAAAAGAGACCTGCTTTCAGTTCATGCAAGATATTTAATCTTATATTCAACCTCCGTTCTCTGAGTGATTCACCACCAAGCTCCTCTGATAATCTAAATAAACTAAGTTTATCATAAGAATATTTTGCAAAAATCATCTCTGACCACGAGCTAACTTCGGAAATCAAACCGACTTCTTGAGAATCCCATTTCCCAGCAACATATTTTGAATGGCGCCTAACAGGGGAAATAATGCACCCCTCTATGCTAGAAGCTGATCTATCTTGCATTTTCATACACGAAAGAAAATAATTGTGTACACTGTTATTAACAAATGAATTAAAAAGTAAAGTTAGATTTCAAACTACTGCAGAGACCACAAGGAAATCCGCAGTAGATAACTGTATTCTCGGGAGACAGCAGTGTCTCAAAAGCAAGTAATGCCGAGCATGTAATATTATTTTTGAATTTTATTAAAAGTCAAAAATATTCCGTGGAAGGGGGGTGGCATATCCCCCCCTCGGATCACCAAAGATCTATGCTCATATTAAGGTTCAAACTCCGTGGAAAGGAACAACTTCCATGTTTGCCTTTTGGCATACATTTAAATGCGAAGCGAATCATGACAGAATGCGACAAGAAACGAAATACGCAAAAATCCTTAAAACCCGCTTAGCCCTGGGAGACGATCCAACTAAGCGGTCTCAAGTTTCAGTCTATGGTATCCGACTTAACTCCATGAAATTCCATAGTTGGAATTCCTCACTGCCATGGATAGTCGCGTCACAATATAATCATGGGCATTACGTACTTTCATATCGGGCAAATTATTTATGTTTGTAGTCCGCCAGTTAGAGTAAGCCTTTGCCTAGCAATACATATTTCAAGCATATTTCCCCCAGCCAAACGCTAAAAACCCTAACGCTATGCGCTATAATAAAGCATTCTTTACTTTACTTACTTCCAGCATCATTTCACTCCGTTCAAAATGCCTAAAAAATCACATTTCCTGCTTCTTTTTACTTTCTTCCAACAAAAGAGACTTACAAAAGATATAGACAAATATACTTAGGCTAACTTTAACAAGGAGAGTAATACTGCATGGCTCAGAAACTTGGTCGACTATTTGAAAATTACGGCCATGCCTCCGAGCTGTAGGCCTTGGACATGTGGGTGAGGAGAATGGAAGAAGAGAAATGGATGAAAATGAAAATAAAGACGCTATACTATATACAACACAGGGGACGACATAGAGTCCGAAAAAATTGCCCGGCTCCTCTAGTGATTTTCTAGCTAGAGAAACAACAGCCTTGTTACTAAGAATATCCGAATCACATGTATTTCATTCCGGATTAATTTTTTTTAATTAAGCTTTACTATTTATGCTTCCCAGTTTTCGAGTTTTCGAAGAATTAAAGGAATCCCCGACTTTCCCCATTTCTTCTCGGCAGAGTGGTCACCCTGAGTCTGCCGCGACGGCAATGCGCAGAGCGAAATAAAACACTTCGCTAGGAGATGCAGGGGGAAGAGAGAGAAAGAGAGAAATAAAAATGAACCGCGCCCTTTAATACCCAAGGAAAAACAGGAAAACCGAGAGACTGCGCGTCGTAAAACACTTGGGAGGGGGGGAGAGAGAGAGAGAAAAAATATATATAAAGCATCCGCTGGGATGGAGGCAATGAATAAGTGCAGTGCACTTTGCTCTCTGCCTGGCGAGTGTCGCTGCTGACTGGGGTCGAAGGACAGAGAAAGGGTGGGAAGAATGCCGAGCGTTCGCTGGGAGGCCTTTAATGATATCGCAGGGAGGAAAAACTACGCAAACGCATACATATGCTTAAACAATCACACGCACGCACATATATTATATATATATATATGTATATATATGTATTATATATATATATATATATATATATATTTTTTTTTTAAAGGTAATCTACCGGTTAAGGTAGGTTTTTGGATGGACACAACTACCAAACAAATATTTTATTACTCCTAACAAAACACAAAATCCATCATCCTACTCTATATCAGGTCCCTCTTCATCTCTGAGTACTTTTTTCCTCCCTTCATCCCGTCCAACATCCCTATCCTGTTTCTTCCCTTTCCTCTTTTGCCCAACATTCTACCCTCTATCACAGTCTTCAACATCCCAATGCCGGTCAACACCCCCTTCATCCACTTTTCCTGCCTCCATAGGATTGCTCCCAATAAACCCCTCTCTTCGCCCACCATACCAAGTACTTCCTCATTTGTTTTCTTCTCTGTCCATTTCACCTTCTCCATTCTTCTCCACACCCACATTTCAAAAGCCTTCAATCTACGTCTATCCTCCTGCTTCAATGACCACGTTTCCGCACCGTACATAGCTACGCTCCATATCAAAGTTTTTACGAGTCTTTTCTTAACATCCTTACTCAAAGTCCCCGTCATCAACTCCCTCCTCCTTGTGAAAGCCTCTTTGCCTAGCGCAATTTTTCTCCTTACGTCCCTACTACTTTGACCGTGTTGGTCCAAAACACTGCCGAGATACGTAAACTGTTCTACCTGCTCTAGTTTTTGCCCTCCTATTTTAATGTTAAGCTTGGCCTTTTTCTTTCTAGAAAATCGCATAACCTTTGTTTTCTTAATATTGATTCTCATCCCATACCTGTCGCACTGAATTTCCAATTCACTCAGCAATGCTTGCAGCCCCTTGGCTGACTGACAAACTAAAGCTTGGTCATCAGCAAACCTAACTGATTTTACGAATTCCCCGCCCACTTTCATTCCTACCTCCAGTTCTTCCCATGCCTCTTTAATCATTTCCTCTGCATGCAGGTTGAACAGCAACGGTGATAATGGGCAACCCTGCCTTACACCCCTTCCTAACACTGCCCATCCTGACTTCCCGTTTCCCACCCGCACCTGAGCAGTCTGAGACAAGTACAGTTTGCGGATTAGCCTCCTTTCCCTCCAATCTATTCCTATTTTCTGCAAAATACTCATTAGTTTTTCCCAATTCACTCTATCAAACGCTTTTTCGAAATCTACGAAACAGGCAAATACCTCCTGGTTGTGTTCTATATTCCTCTCGATTAATAATCTCATTACTGCAATGGCATCACGCGTACCTCTCCCCTTCCTAAACCCAAACTGATCATCCCCTAAGTAATCATTTGCCCTACTCTGTATCCTTTTGTTTATGATCCTGAGAACAACTTTAGCTGCGTGGGATATCAAACTAATTGTCCTATAGTCCTCACATGACGTGGCCTGTACCTTTTTCGGAATAGGAACTAAAACTGATCTCACAAAGTCTTCCGGCCAGATTCCCTCCTCATAAATACTACGGATCAGCCCATATAGCCTCTTCCTCCCGCATTTTCCTAAGCATTTTAAAAGTTCCACGGGAATGTTATCTACCCACACGGCCTTTTTTAGTTTCATCTCCATTAATGCCCTTTCTCTCTCATTGTCTAGTATGCCTGGACCTAAGTTGTCCTCCTCTACGTCATTTTCTTTTTCAATGTCTAACTTTGTTGGTCTGAGTTCTTTACTATACAGTTCTTCTATATACTCCTTCCATCTCTCTTGGATCTTTCCTGCGTCAACTATTACCTTACCCGCCTTATCTCTAACTGTTATCATAGCTCTTCCTTTCTTACTTCCCGATAACGATTTAACTTTGCTGTACAGCGCACCGATTTCACCCTTCCTCTGCAGACTTTCCATATCCTCGCACTGCGTCTTCCACCATGCTTCTTTTGCTTTATTTGTTGCCCGCCTCAATTTATTGTTCAATTCTTTGTACTTCACTTTGCCTAATTCTGTATTTATATTCTTACATTTTCGCCGCTCATCCATCTCTGTAATCATCTCATCCGTGATCCATGGTTTCCTAGTCCTTTTAGCGTTAGCGGTTCCAATAGTGTCTTTTGCGGCTTTAGACAACCCTTTCTTGATCATTTCCCATTTTTCTTCGATAGTACTAAGCCCTTTACCATCCTCCATGATTTTCTCTACCGCCTGTTTGTATTCCTTCCTTTTCAACCCATTTAATGCTTCTACATTCCATTTTCTAACTCGCCGCCCCTGCCTTATCTTTTTGAAACGTACGCTACATTTCATAACAACTAAATTGTGGTCTGAGTCCGCATCCGCTTCTGGGAAGCTGTGCGAATTTATCACACTGTTCCTAAACCTGTGTCTAACCAGGATATAATCTAGCTGATATCTTCCTGAGTCACCTGGCATTTTCCATGTATACCTGCGTCTTTTGTGGTGTCTAAACCAAGTGTTGGTGATGACTAACCCCTGTCTCCTGCAGAACTCAACTGCTTTCTCCCCGCGGTCATTCCTCGTGCCTAAACCGTAGTCCTCCACCTCATCACCATCTCTTCCTTCGCCTACCGTCGCATTCCAATCCCCCATCACTATCAAATGTTTCCCTGCATGAACACACGCGATCATGTCCTCTAGCTGATCGTATATCCTATCGACCTCTTCTTCCTTATGGTTGCTCGGTGGCATGTATACCTGAATAATAACTAAGTTCGTCGGTTCTGCTTTTATCTCCACTAGTAGTATTCTATCCGTTACCTGCTCTATGTTGACTACGCTTCTTCCTACCTCTTCATTTAATACTATGGCAACCCCTCGTTGGCTCTCGTCCCCACCGCTGTATATTATTCTATACTTATCACTCCAGTAATCCCCGCTATCTTTCCATCTCACCTCGCATAGACCTAAAATATCTATATTTCCCCTTCCCATCTCTCGGTTAACATTCTCCAATTTCCCTGTCCTCATCATTGTCCTAACATTCCACGTTCCTATTCTAACTAATTTGGTCTTCTTCTCCTGCGTCTTCTGTCCTGCTGCTGCTGGTTTTCCCTTGCAAGGGTTTCGTGGGATGACGACCGCGGAAGCCTTGCCTCCCCCGCTGCCGGGCACGACACACGGCCGATTGGGCCGAGCCCCGTGGTTGCCAGGACTCAAAATATCTCTATAGTCCATCATATTTTTCTTGGGAATGATAATTGAGGTGGTTTCCCGTTGCCTTCCTCAATAGTGTTTTTAACGTGACACCATCACTTATTGGCCGCCCCACTGGGGTCAGACGCCATTGCAGCCGCCTCACTGAGGAACAGACGCCTTAACTTTCGTCTGGCTCCTAACCTTCGACCTATCTGGCATGGGTGACCCTACCAGGAGCAATTTTTATTACTCCCGCCAGCATAGCTCTAGGGGTCATCGGAACGCACAAGCTCTTCCACCACGTCAAGGTTATAGTCCGGGGAGGGATTATATATATATATATAAATTCCATTATATGTACTATTAACCTGCTACATATATATATATATATATATGTCAACATATATATATATATATATATTTATTTATACATATATATATTTATTTATTCATATATTCACATTTAAATGTATAATATGCATCAATAAATATAATGCGTACTTTATAAAGGAAAAACAGGTAATGGGACATCAATACGAACACAAGAGATAAGTAAATTTCACATCAATGATGAATAATTTGATTCGTGATTCATGTAAGTAATTCGTAAGTGATCGTAGTCATATCATGACTACGATCACTTACAGGATGCGTCATATTTTTCCTGTGAAATATACTTATCGTTTGTGTTTGTCCGTGTTTCCTTTTCTGCTTTTCTTTTACCCTAACGCAATATGTTTCTAAGCCGCATAGGGCGTCCTTGGATTATTCGAATATTATGTGCTATCAGCGTCCTTCCATCTTCCCGTGGTGCCATTATGTTTGTATATGTTAGAGTGCGTGTCTGAGTGTTTCACGGAGGGAGTGTGTTGCTTTCTCCTAACTTTCGTTCTCACTTTACTTTCCTTCGAAAACCTCTCCTGAAAGAGTGCCAGAGCACCTTAGGCGCGAGACTACCATCAACATCGGCGCTGCCGATTACACCAAAAAGTTTTTTCCACAGGAAACTTACCCTTGGTACATTAGCTCAGGTGGCAAAGCACTCACTCGGAAATGGAGAGAAGAGACAGATAACTGATAGACCCGTTTTCATCGACAAATATATATATATATATATATATATATATATATATATATATATATATATATATATATATATATATAAAATATACATATATACATATAAATAAATAAATAAATATATATATATACTATCCCATTTCCTTATATCTGTTTCTATATAAATGACTATTTGTTCGCCGTTTGGCGGGATTTCGTGTTTGAATATATATATATATATATATATATATATATATATAATTGGCTGACACAACATAACACAAATAGAAAAGAATAGACACATATAAAAGAACACACGGTAAATTGTTCGAGCTTTCGGCCCTCTCAGGGGCCTTCTTCAAGAGAGACTGAAAATATGCTATGGAACAGGAGAGGGGAAAGAGTTATGGGCGTGGAGGGGAGGTGTGGAGGGGAGGTGTGGAGGGAATGCTGGGAGGGAAATTAAATATGGCGGTTAAGGGTGGGAATTTTAAAGGAACGGAAGGATAGTATGTAGGCGGATTCACGAGTTCTCACCTCTATGTTGGTAGCTGAATCAGGTAGGGATTCTAGGATGCTGAGGGAAAAACACTGGTCGAATGAAAGGTTGTGGGAATTGGCGTGTGAAGGGATAGGAAGAGAAGAGAGTGAGGCAGAATTACAGGAGTACCGGTGATTATTCATTCGGATGGATAAGGGCGTAATGCATTCACCTATGTAGAAGGAAGTGCAATGCTTGCATGATAAAAGATAAATAATATTTTTTGAGAGGCAATTAGCGTGGGAACGAGGTGGGGGGGCTATGAGGGGATGTAGGGAGAGGGGAGTAGGCATAATAAGAGGACAGGTTTTACATCGGGGGCGGTTGCAAGTTGGGGAAATATTGGGAAATTTGTCACGGGGGGGCGCCAAAGGGTTGGTGGACCTCAGAAGGTTTTTGAGATTGGCGGGTCGTCTATATGCGATAGATGGGCATTGGGGTAGTAAGGATGAAGTCGCGTCATTGTCATGTAAAATTGGAAACAGTTCTTTAAGGAA